>NC_089686.1:30699771-30752271 GCF_031753505.1 Anomalospiza imberbis | reverse complement strand
CTCTCTACTCCCCTCCCTTTTTTTGTCAGGGACACACTGAAAGCCCTTTTTTACAAACAGGGATCTCTACTGAGTTTTGATGGCTTTTGATCAGGCACTAGCCCTTCAGCACTGCCGGCCACTGTGGCAAAATTGACCACAGCAACATTCAATTATTCTGACTCATTGTGGCTGTGCAACTAAGATCCGTAACATCTGAAGGCGTTTCTAAGATGATTTCACAATAGAGTAGATAAGGACACCTGAGCCCAGCTTCTTTATAGCTACTCATAATATATGGAAATCCATTAAAATCTGACCAATATACTAGTTTTATATTTGCATATCTGATTAAAATGCTGTGCTAAAAAAATTGTCCTTTTTAATTGTTAGCATCATGCCTCCTGGTTTAATAGCTTAACTGCTACAGAGGATATTGTAACTTTGAGCTCTTATTCAATGGCTGTTAATAGTACTCATCAGGTATGAAAGACTGAAAGTGAAATTAAAACTGTTTGTTGACAAGAAGAATAAATCTCATAAGATCTTTATATTCATTATGTTAAGAAATTATTTGCAGACAAAAAGCAGGTATTGATTTTAACAAATTAAGGAAACCAGGATATGTATCAGAACTTATTTAAATATCCTAAATTCTGCTTAAAAGCACAAGTTGCTGGCTCTGCAAAATTCTGGAAATGCACCCTGCCATTTGTACTAATTGGTGGGAAATTCAGGCCTGTGTCAAAGACAACTAATTGTCTGATGAAAATAGCTTGTTTCTGACATCAGTATGTACCACACCCCTATATCACATGAGGAGGGTTTCAAAAAGGTGTTATATATTGTCATGGTAATTATAATTCAGTTACATGTATCCAAGGTACAGAACCCATACAAGGTGATGGCATAAAAGAGGGCCTAATAAATGAGACTGTAGGGCATTTAACTAAACAATTGCATGCAGAATAAAGAGCTTACATAAAAGTGTGTATTATGCAGATCTTAGAAACCTGTGTCTCTGAGAAGACACTATTTTGACCATAATGCATTCTGTCATGTGAGATAAAATGCAGAGAACATTTACATTTCTCCCACTCACTGAGCTTCTATCACACGGCTTGCATTTTTCTCACATCAATAGGCATCTTTTTAAACATTATATTCATGTCTGTCCCTCTTGATGGCAAATAAAATTCAAGAAATAAAATACTTCATGATAAATATGTTAGATTTAAGAAGAAGTGATAAAATGCTCAGGTTTTCAAAAAAGATTTGTTAAAAATAAATAAATTTAACAAGACTTTTACACAAGCTCAAAATATATTAATATATTGTAGATGATGCACAATAACATAATGACCCAAAAGGGCATTTGCACAGTTTTTCACACTGCTTAACTTACTGCTAAGGAAGACAAATAATCAACAGAACTTGGACTCAGTGACTCTGTAGATCAGATCAACATATGACTGCTGCAACTGCGTGACTTGCCAGGGCATTTCAAACCAGCCACAGTTAGAGATAGCTTCTGCAGAACAGGGGACATGCTCACTACAAAACCATCAACATGTCTGTTGTCACTTGGGATCCTTTTTTAGATCACCAAATATTTCTATCAATACTACAACACAAAGCACACTCTTTTACAGTCACCAACCAGGTTGGTGTATTTGGCAAAGCAATAATTCATAATAAAATATAATTAGTGCATGCAATTTAAATGTCTTACGGCGTTCCTGGTAATAATCTCCTTTTGGGTAATTTGAAATTGCACAGTTAGTGTACATCATCTTAGACTTAAACAAGTAGAAAACTTATGGCAAAACAATGTCATTTTACATTTTTGCTTCTAGCTTCTGCAAGGTGCCTATTTCTCCAATATTATCCCTAGTTTTCTCTTTTTTTTTGTTTTTGAAAATATAAAGCATATAAAATGTAAAGAAACATGCTGTATTGTTTTTATTTAAGTTTCAGCTTATTGGTTTGCTACTTCTTTTTCTTAGTAACTACTTTAAAAGAGTTTTTTTTAGCATTTCATCATTATTTCCCTTATGGAACTGCCTGAAAAATCAAACACATAAGGTGCCTTTGGGCATTTTTAGAAATGTAAATTAAGAAAGAGCCCAGGACTGATTCAAAGAGCTTAGAATACAAACAAGATGAGTATATCTATGACTATTATTATGATGATAATTATTATTATTATTTACTGTTGAGTAAGATATTCCCATAATGTTACACAAATAAAGTGAACCCAGACCTCTCAATTCTCAGTGCAATGGCAAAAGTGTTCCTGAAATTTTGAGACTATGGGTCCTACTCCGCAAAGCACAAGGCTCAAGCATACAGTTTAATTTCCACATATTTTAATCAAGAAAAATAGGTTACATATGGATACACAAACAATTGATCTAGGGTAACTACAACTATTTTACATTTAAGTTTTTAATTAAAAAAAAATAATAAAGACCTGTCTTATCAGATAAATATGCAACAACACTGAAATGGCAGTCACCATCCCAGCTATTCACTTTCTTCCAGCCGTGCCAGGCAAGTCCCTTAAACTACAGAATGAAAATGTCTCATTTCACATCAGACCAGTTTTCCATAATAAGCCATACAGCTAGATAGAAGAGCAGGTTGAAGATAGACCATAACTGTAGGAAAATATTGAAGGCTAATATCACTTTCTTACTCTCCTTCTAATGTGATGTCAGGCGGTATCTGCAGGCATGCTCATGCTTGTGAACTGGAGATAAGTTACAGTGGTAAGATCCATTGCTGTAAGAAACAATTTTCTTCTACTGCTAGAGAGTGACAAAGGCTTTCTTAAGCTACAGAAAGGCACTTCTTGTTTGAAATAGAGCTGCTGCTGCCACATCTCTCAACTTCCTCAACGAAATGCAAGTAGTGCTCTTTACCATGAAGGCAAATTGCTTCGCATTCATCTCAATGCTTGATCTATATGCATCTGAATTATACATTGCTCGGAGGCCAGTTACCCATGGCAGGCTTCAGCATTCCCCAGCAGCCTTGCCTGTTCCAAATGTTCTACGTGGTCTACTGCCACCCACAAGCTTACCTTTGCTCATTCAAGGGCCAAATAACACCAGTAATTGTATCCCTTGGTGCATTTGTCTGTGGAACATGCTCATAACAGTCCTAGTTCCATGTTCTCAGCTAGCACTGTTAAAATGCTTCTCAAATAGATCCTGGTTTCTGATGTCACAAAGGAGAAAGCACCATTTGATGCCATAGTATTACCATACTGAATTTGATTAGACTTTTTGTGAGATAGTTTAGGTGTGGTTGGCCATGTCTTGGGCCTGGGGGTGGTGTCTAATGACTGATTAAAATTCCCTTCAGCTCAATTTTTTTGTTCCTGCAGAAAGGACAAAGTAAGAACTTTAACACACTATATTAAATTTGTCAAGCCGCTCAAATCACAAAATTGACTTTATAACACAAAATATTCAAAACCAAATTAACATATTGGAAGTTTTTATATTTGTTTTGTGGAATCCAGGCCTGTAATTCTAAGTTTCAAGCTTTAGTTCATTTGCAAAAGACACGGGAAAAGCCTACACTTTAAAATACAAAATCCCCAAATTTCCAACACTTGCTAATACATGTCCTTTGTTTTTATTGCTTCATGCAAAGCAGATAAGATATCATGAGATCCATTATGAATTAAGAGTTTGGGAACAATGGTCATGCAGGAATTATCTAACATGATGTGCTGAAGCTAAGAGACTGATATTTTTTAAAGTATTCTAAAAGTCTGAAATTTATATTGAAGTTCTTTATGTAGGTTAGGCATCTGTATTGCTGAAATGTAATTTCTGAGTGGGCTGGGAAGGAATAGAAAGGGACCATCAGGATTAGAAGGTGGAAGAGACATTTTAATCCTTGCAGGAGACTTGAAAACATCACCATACTACCACTACCACGTCCAATAGTTGCACTTCAAATTTTGATAACCCGTTTCAGAATATTTTTTCTTAAAAAAAACTAATATAATGTTTCCTGTTAGGATCACACTCAAAAACTATTTTAAATGAAATTGTTTTAATCCTTTGCTTGGCAAAGAAAGGTTAAGCTGTTTTTGAAATATTTCCCCACAATGAAAAATGGGTTAATAATTGCCGTCCTGTATTTGGTGGTAAAGCTTAAATGCAGTTGCCCAAACTTACAAATTATAAATTAAATTTCAGCTCAGTATATTCCTACTTTTTTGTGTTATCAAAACTTCATATGCTTCAAAAGAGAATAGATACAGCTTTACATTTAGAAAAAGTTCTGCATGTAGTTAGCAATAATTTCTCTATCCTGGAGAAAAACTTGCAATAGTGTTAATACTCATGAAACCCTGATCAAAAGTTACTCAGTCAGGCTGACTAGTACCACTTCTTTTGAGACATGTTTTTCTGATGTTTCAGCTTCTCACTGTTGAAACACCGTGTGTTTCTTTGTAGTCTCATGTTCAGGTAATGGAACCAATTTTCTCTGCAAAAAGGATTTCTGGTTAGAAGCTTGTTTCCTTGCCCTTGCCATTTCAGAATCCTGCCAAAGAGAGATAGGAGGTGTAGAGTGCATTGAGTAGGTTAGAGGAATGGCAAAATAGATGCCTACATAGACTACAGCTTTATTTTTTAAACAGTTGCTACACAGCCTGCCCTGCCAAACACTTGCTTTCAGAGAAATTAAAAAAATTATAACAGAAATCATTCCTTGAAAATTCCTTGCTTTTTAGTTAGTACCCAGTGAGCGTATAAAGTAGGGAAGTAATAAAGTCACAACAAATATTTTGCCTAAAGGAAAACACAGATTGGACAAGCTTTGAAAAAACACCAATAGTAATTTTCACCATTGAAACTAGTCCAAATTCCCACTGTTTTCCAATGGGACTACAATTAGAATCATGTGTCACCCTATTACTCATTTTAACATTGTTTTAGAATAACTATCACTCCTTTCATGATTACTGTCATTTTGATTATTTCAGTGTCTAGGAAAAATAGTCACCTACCATGACTCCACTCTGCTATGTCATGTCTCAAAGCAGAGAGATTTTTCTCTATTTTAGGTTTATAAATTCACTAAGACATCCATATTTAGCAATTAGACATATAATTTGGGTTTGTTTACATGATACAGAACTGTATTTTTCAACAAATCTTGTTCCTCACAGCAAGATATGAAAAATTGTCTGAATTTAAAGGTCTAATCTAGGACTAGGATGACCCAGTGTCAGTTCCCCACAGTGCCAAAGACATGATTTGACCTACAAAGGCATCCTCACAAAATTATTGGGTTTTTTTGCAGGATCTAAGCACACACTGAGACAAGTTTCCATGAGAATGCCATCAAGACTTCTCAAACACATGGTCTCTGTTGCTGACTCCTCCTGCTTCTACTAATCCTCCATTTATTTCCTTGGGTCTGTTTCACGAGAAAAGATTATAGAATATTCTGGAACATTGTTTCTAGGCCTAGTACTGTCCTAAATTATGAACTTTATTTGAGAAATCTAGTACATCAATGCTGCTTACTTTATCAAGTACTTCGTCTTCTGAACTACTGTATAAATAGGGAGGTCTTGGCACAGCTATTACATCTAATTTTTAGTGTAAACATCTAATTTTTAGTGTAATCACACTTTACACTGTAGATAATAATATATATTATTTTCTAGAGTCTTGTATGAAATTTTCCAACAAAATCTACAGGTCTCTTAATACTCTGGCAGGTCCTAACAAGCAAGGTCTGTAGCTTTTCCCCATTCCTCCAGCTGGCAGCAATTTTATATCTTTGCTATGTTCCTCTTCAAAGGCACCTGAGGCAGCAAAAGGAAACTTGCTCATGTCCTTGGAGCTCTCACAATCTTGACTGTCTCTGTCAGGGCTCCCCAAGGCTCCCACCACTCTGTCCATGGCCCAGGACTCTGTGTCAGCCATGTGAGACCATGTTGCTCAGGGAGGACTGAAAGAAAACCTCTACTTGAAGAGGCAGAGTGACCAAAAAGCATTCCCAGGACTGTCATAAAGAAGCAACCCAACCCCTGATGCTGTGGGAGATTTCTTTACAGACTCTATAGACTTATGGATTTTAAGTTTGTTCTTCAGGTTTGTGTTCAAGTAAAATCTAGCTTTAAAGCTGGGGGATTTGTTGTTTTATGGCTGTGTTTTAAAACCACCCTTTTGTAGCACTTAGAGATATTCACTTCAAGGAAAAGGTTTTTGTAGAAATCACTGACAAAGTCTTGTTGTGCCTCTCAGACAAAGACTGTGCTGTGAACAAATGTTCTACTGAGTCATTATTCATCACCTCATGCCACCCCAGAACAGCACAAAATAAGTTCCACTTTACATCTCCTTTAACCCCACTTCTGTTGAATTCCTGCTTCTTCCACAATACATACTGCACAAGAGAGCCTCAGAGGTAGCCCAGTGCAATGGTTTGCATTTTACCTTCTAAATAAAGAACACTTACTTTTCTGGTGAGATAAACTCTGATCCAATGGAGTACACTTTAAGAACCACTTAAAATGGGTTTTAATCTGGAAAATAAATCCATCACTTTTCACTCTGGCAAGACCCTGCAATTTTGTCAATGAAGAGTTTGGCCTGCTTAAGATCTGCATTTTTATACATTCTTAATAACTTATATTTTATGAGAATATTTTCAATTTACAAACAAAGTCACTATACTGGCACAAACTTCTTCATGTCCATATTCTTAAGGTCATATGAAAATATGTTGCACTTTCCTGCAAATATAGTTAACATTGGAGTCTCTGACAATTTATCTGAGACAAAGAGGTTGCTGGGGAAGCTTTCTAACCCCCTCAATTGTTATGCAAATAGTTAAAATATTGAAATGAATTTAAGGACTCATACTCATACACGTCAGTCCTGTTATAATTTGGAGACAATGAATAATATATTTCAGACAAAGTGAAGGCAGCTATAGAAGTAAACTAAAATAGGAAAATTACGCCCACCAGGCATTTAAATTTAGGAGCAGAATAAATTATCCATACATTAAAAGGTTCATATATTTCAAAGAAAGCACAAGAAAGTTTAAAAAATAACTGATAAAATGTAACAAAAAGCAGAATAATTCCACATGTGATCAAAGCTGGTGTGAAAACCTATTAAATAGATATCCTTATTGCACAAAAATTATAAAATAGTACTTTCAGAGATCTATTTTTTAACAGATCTTCACTTAGAATGTCTGCTGTTTTATGAAAGAAGTTTTAATCTGATAAGCCAAAAAAAGACAAAAAAAGCTTTAAAACTAAGATTTTTATTCATTCAAATTTATATTGCATTTTTTCATCTTTTGCCACAACAGACACTTATTGCTTTTAATCAAGTATTTTATCTGGTATTCTTCCAAAAGAACTTCCATATAGTCTTGTATGATTCAGTTCACTGCATATGTTATTCTTACATATATATTAATTTAAAAGCTCTCTCAGAGTATTTGATGAAACCCCCAAAATACCTGAATCATTTTCTTGTGCTGAAAAGCTGAATCTACCAACATTCATCAGGGCCTTAGTTAACACTTTGTGTATGTAGCACTTTTAAACCTGACCCACTGCCACACTGTATCTGAACTGCTGCTGTCCTGATTTTATAACAGATTTTGTTAAAAATACCTGATCAGAGCTTCATGTTTTTTCATCAACGTGGCTTCAGAATTAGGAATAGAGGATGCTCTGGTTCATGTTATGACTTACGAATAACCCTACAAACAAATTTTTTCAGACCTCCAGTGACCTGAACTAACGATATATACTTTCCAACAGGGAACAGACTCATCATTATTTAATATTGCCATTTAACATTGCTATTTAACCAGAGATTGCATTGCAATTCCCAGCTTCAAATGGGATGAGCTTCTTTGTACCTCATTCCAAGACAATGGATACCCTCAAATGAATCCAGCCAAGACAACCCACACTGGTGCAACACGGACAGAGACAGTTCTGTGGCTTTCTTCCATGGTTAGACCTGGTTGCAGAATAGTGCCCAGTGGTGCCTGACCAGTCAAGCCTGACTGGTGTCATAAAGATGGATTTCAGAGACAGGCATGAAAGCATTTTACCATCTTACAGAGCACTGACAATATCTGACTTCACTATCCTGCTTCGGAGAAGCACATCAAGGTACCATGTCAGAGGAGTAACAGTGAGTCAGTTCACTTCTTGCAAATGGCTCGTAGTTATGTCATTTAATTTTGTGATCACAGGGAAATGAAGGCTAGATCATAAAACTGTGTTAGAATTTTGCAAGATCCATACAAGAATGTGTAAGAGCCATACAATATTAGAAGACATTTCACACTAAGAAAAGTTCAGGTAGCAGACACATGAGTATGACTCGATTTCACCATAGTGGAAAGGTTATTTATTTTTATTTGCCATACCATATATATTTATTGCTCTAAGTTTATCCAGTGTACCTCCTGGGGACCTCCCAGGCACCTGCATATGAAAGAAAATTATGCCACTAACAATAGCTACTCTGCAATTATTCTGTGCATTCTCATGTGTGTGCAGTAAGCGTGCCTTTGTGTGAGGTTCATTCCACTTGGAAAGCTGGTGGCATTGTACCCAGTGTGTATTAAAAACATCTCCAAAGGGACTAAAAGTGTAGCAGTTTTCATGCTGTAAATCAAAGGCTCTGTTATTGCATACTTATTTGATCTATAAAAGCCACAATAGAGCCACAACTGATGTAAGAAGGTCAAATCTCTGTTGAAAATCATTAGAGCTTCATCAGTACGATGTGTGCCATTATTTATAACTTAATGAATGTTAGCTAAAAATCACTTGAATAGCACTTTACTTATTAACATATTTCAAGCTATCTGTGCTCAGTGCTACCATAATTTTGGTAGCACAGCTCTGAAATATGCAAGTCTTGCTTGCTTATGGGGAATAAATGGGCAGAATAAGAATGTTCCAAAGGGCTGTGCTCTTTCTGAGGAAGAATAAACACATATAAGATTCAAGGAAAACGAAGGAAATTTTATAGTATAGAATCTAGATGAGACTGATGTATAATGTAGAAATTTATGCTTCTTAATTTAGCTGGTCAAGTTTAATGGAAAATAATGGATTTGGTGTAAAATGATATAGCTAAGGAGTTACACAGCAGTAGGTCACCAAAGAAACCATCCCTTCTGCCTTCCAATATGCCCTAAATTTAGGACTTTTGGCATATATGGTTCAGTCACTGATTGGTATTTGTAACATGTTGTGACTAGTAAAATTCAACTTTCATTTTGCTGGTTCTTTACCTGCAAATTGCAGCAGTGCAGTTTCACTAGCTCTGGGTGTAGGGATTTTTGACTGATGAGTCATACATATGAAGTTCTAATGAACACATAATTATATCTCTGTGTCAGTTCCTACAATTTTAAATCTTTCCCACTCCCACCAGCAGGGTTTTTTTAAATGGCTGGGTACCTAGAATTGCCTTTTCTTTAGTGATTTGAAGAAGTAGGAATACATCACCTGAAAACAAGATAACAGGGAAAAAATGATCCTTTCTTAAATTTGGGACAAAAGTACAGTAAGTTTAGGTCTCCATACCTAAACTCTCACTCCAAACCTGAGCTTCACAAATGCAAAGAACAAAAGGGGATGTGGTGTCTGGCTGTATGTGACTACTGGCCCTGTCCATACACTGGCAACCTCAAGTTGCAAAGGACCATGGATATCTAGTTAGGTTAGGAGAGATTTCGGACAGATCAGAGTGCTTTCCTAAACACTGAAAGTAAAGAAATGTACATCAACAGATGGCAGGAACTGTCCAGGCTTTGCTGGAGGATTAATGAAATGTGTAAAATAGGGATAATCTATAATTTCCTATCTAAAGGATCAGGCTGAATAACTGAATTGCTCAGAGTCAAGAATCTTATTTTCTAAAAAAAAAAAAAAGGAAAAAAAAATTTTACATTTTTTCCAAAATTTAGGGTCCTTTCCAGGGCCTGATGAGTCCCAGGAGGAATCTCCAGGTCACTTAGACATGGGCAATCAGCTTTTCATTTTATTAGGCCAGACAGTTTAAGAACTGTGACTTGTGCTGAAGAAATTATTGATAGAAAATTAAGAAGAGAAGTTCATGAAATTGTAGTACAATCAAACCATAAATTTTTGCATCTAGTATTTTTATGCATATCCAGCATAATTTTTTCTTCACTCTCTAATGTATGTGAATAGCTAAATAATGTAAATCATAATTTTACTGATCTAAATGAATCCTCATCAGATAGCGTTAACTACACTGGTATAGTACAACTCCAAATTAATCCCAGTGGAAAATGAATTGAAGACAGTTTTTAAAATTATAAAGAAGGGTGGATTCTAATTTTTACTGATAAAAGAGGATGAGTGAATTCTGCACATCGAGGAGTTGAACACTCAGGATGCAGAAGCTTCCTTTGTATCATATTTTCAGCTGAAGAAAATTAATTTGTCTTTCTTCTTTTTCTTTAGAAAGGTAAAAACAGAAAAAAGCTCTGTTTTTCTCCCAAGTTATGTCATTTCTTTCATATATGTCTTTTCTTTTTTCAAAAAAAACCCTTTTGCCTACATGCCTGGTTTTCAGTGCCATATGTCAAAATCTTACAGTCAACTTTTTATTTTATCACCTATTCAGTACACATGAGAAAAAAAAGCAATTACTTAAAGTACAGTGTATGCGGGTTTTTTTCTTTTATTTATTTCCATTTAAAAATCTTTTCTTCCAAATCCCAGTCTTATAATTTGGCAAAACAATACAATTTTTGATGTCTTGTAATTAAATCATTCTGATTTCACATTGTCATGAAATTATCTACTTGGAGAAAATATGTAAGAGTCCTGATTTGCCTTTATGAATCTATTTTTCACAGTTGCAAAGTCCTGGTCAAATAAATTAAATTACTACAGCAGTATGTAGCTAGTTTTATGTAAATTAAGGTGTTAATGTTCTGAAACACATTCCTGAAAATGGTCTGTTTTCTCTTGCAGCTTTTCTTCATTAATGCCACAATGAAAACCTAAAAATTAATTTCTACAAGACTAAGGGTTGCTCCTTGACCTATAAAGGAATTAATTTTATAGGTAGTCTTAATGGTCATCTGACACTTCTCAGTAGCCCATCCAAATAAATCAACACCCCTGCCTGCATGCCAACAGAATGGGTGAATATGAATTGAGGGTTTTTTAAACATCAGATGATCTAAGCAAGTTTTAGTCATGTTGCTGGGTACATAATTATTGTAATGTTTTAACCTCTGTTTGTAGCAGTCCCCTAATAAAAGCAAAATTGATGATTTAGGTTGCCTAGAAAACACAAGATTAGCAGAATGAAAATAAGTATAATTAGAAGCCAGAAAAATGCAAAGTTAAATACAGCCTTATTATTTGACTAAAGGTTCAAGCAAGGAATCCATTCAGACAGACACAAAAGAGGAAAACTTTAAAAAGGTAGCTAAAACCTAAATTTCCAGCTACCAGTTTCCTCACTTTGCCTGCCATCACATCAGATTAGACTGCAAGAAGCCATGATTATCTTTTTAATTGAGTTTGCATACAGGTCCAAATTGGCTCATCATTAAGTTTTTGGTGACATATTCTAAATGATCATCTGCAGTATTTAAATAAACTGGGTCATGTCCTTCAAATGCTGGGTGAGCAATCATATTGGCTTGAAAAAACACAACCTCTGCTGCTATAACTTTTCTGTATATACCAGAATATTGTATACAGCAGGACAATTTTTTCAACATACTCTATCATTTTAATGCACACCACTTGCATCATCAGTGTGAAAGATGAAAAGATGAGAACATATGCTTGCTTGATTCTGAAAGTCCAGTTTCTAAAGAAATTTTCTTAGCCTAGTTATTTTGCCTACACTGTACCAGTTTCTTTACTTGCCAAAATCTATGAAAGTTTTTTCATCTGCCTCAGTGAAAATATGATGATTTTGAATAGCCATATACCACTGAGAATCCTAGTATTGTAAAGTAAAAGTTACCAGTTCTTAGAAAATAATTTTATCCCTCCTAAGTAGTGTCAATCTGAGATCAGTATAGGAGAAGCTAAATATATTTTTAAAAATTAACAACCTGAATATTAAAAACTTAAAATCCAGATTATCAACACAAAGAATCATGGATTTCAAAAGAAAAAATGGAAATATTTTTTGTCAGTCCAGATTATTATTTTATATATATGTATATATATAGAGATATGTGTATGTAAAGATATAGTTAATTTATTTTCCACAGCATGAATATATTTAGGATGGTTGATTTTAGCTTGCCTGAGTTCCTAAAGGTCTGTGCCCCCACTTTTATCCAGCATGACTTCAAAAAGGTTCTTTAAATTCTCCCAAGCCAGTCACTTCATGAAACTGGCTGAAACTCAGTGACTGGCATTGATATATTCTAACAGCAACAGTTCCACTTTTGAGCCATACAGGTTAATGAGTTACTACTGTGCAGCAGCTGAGGGTGGTGGCTGCTTATTCACTCTTCATCTGTGCCAAACACAAGGTAAAACACATTAGGTTAAACTTTAATGAAAAAAAGTTATGCTAATGTACTTTTCTTCGGATTCACCAAAGGCTAAGGGTTCATTTAGCACCTCTTAAAGCAATGGCAACTTGATGAAATAGCTGAGCCCCATACAAGAGAGATTAGAATATAATAATAGCTCAGTCACCCTGATTTCTGGTTCCCCATTGTAATTGTTTAACAAAATTCAGATTTATAGATTTCAAGGCAATATTCATTTGTGCAAGAAAGTATGTTGCCCAGAACTTGAGTAGCATTCAGCTTCATTCCATCTGCAAGTGAATAATCACCATGTCTCATATCATTTCCTTAGAAACTGAGATCTGGGCCTTCATCCACCTTGACATGTGTCTGGACTTCAGATAAAAATAAACTTCTTCTGAAAGCTCAGGCAGTTGAACGTTGTCTATACAGTCTAATAGAGTGGAGGCAATACCCATTGCAAGGTGGTACGTGAAAAAGAGTGGCTGGAAGGGCAAAAATAATATAACCAGAAGAGCAGTAATGAAAAACGTTTCCCTTTGAAAGTTATGAACTGTCCTGAGAAACAGGAGAGAAATTGATCAAATCTACTCTACAACTGACATGAATTCTGGAGTAAATACCCTCTTGCCATCTTGGAAGCTTATTTATCCTTCAACAGGAAATAACAGAAAACTAAAATTTCATAGATTTTTTTCTGAAAAAATAAAGAATTTTCACAGAAAATTTCTTGATTTGAAAAATTACAAAATTTGTTGAGTTTGGCTTGAATTGCATATAATCTACTGCTTGATTTCTATTAAAATATTTCTTTCATTTACTGTTTTTGTGTGTATACACACACACACACACACACACACACACACACATATATATATATATATATATAAAGGTTTAAGTTTTCAAGTCCACTTCATTGATGCATACTCCTCTAAAAGTCAAAGAGTCAGCATAACCACTGCTAAGTTATTATTCCAGCACTTTTGTTTAGACACATGATTATCAAAAGTCATATACAAGCGCCACCAAAGGTCACATTTTGTCTTCTGGTTTTTCATTCAATAGGTTTCTTGTACAGATGTGTAAGGCATTCTCAGCCAGGCCTTCCACAGCTTGGAAGGGATCTCTGGCAGTCATCTTAAACTCCTTCCTGTTGAAGCAAGGAAACTTAACACTGGTTGCCCAGGACCATGGCCAGACAACTTCTGAATCTCTCTGAGGATGGAGACTCACAACCTCCTTGGGCAACCTGTCAGTCGGTCACCCCCTCAGTGAAAGAGTGGTTGCTGATGTCCACATGTTAGGAAGTGTGCCTCTGGTCCTGTCACTGGGCACCACTAATAGAACCCTGCCTCCATTCTCTGTCCCTCCACCCTTCAGATCATTATACACATTGATAAAGTCCCCTGGGAGCCTTCTCCAAGTCAAATAGTCCCAATTCTCTCAACCTTTCTTCATAGGAAAGGTGATCTAGTCCCTTATTCATCTTAGTGATGTTTTGCTGCACTCCTTCCATATCCTTCATGTGCTGGGGAGCCAAACTCCAAGGTGTGCCCTTACCAGGACTGAGTAGAGTGGAAGTGCCACTTCCCTTGACCAGCTGGCAAGGCTCCTAAAGCAGTCCAGGACACTGATTACCTTCTTTCCTTGAAGGGGTTCATTTCTGGCTCAACCAGGGTCCACCAGCTCATGTCCTACACCATTACATTTACTGATCAGAACTCAGCAAGTACAGGTGTGTGGAATTATTCCTCCCCAAGTACAGGACTTTTACTTGCCTTGGTTGAAACACATAAAGCTCCTGTCAGCCTCTTTCTCCAGCTTGCCAAGGTCCCTCTGGATGGCAGTGCAGTTCCCTTTCGCTTACTAATATGGCAAATCTTCCTCCAGATCATTTTTCTAACCTGGGATTTCTTACACGTACTTTCCCTTGCAGCATGTTCTCTCGGTTTCTGCCTGAAAGGAAGCTGAGTGTGGCAAAGGGTGTTCTTGAAATCAAGATTCTCCAGGGACCAATTCATCCTTTGACACCAAGTAATATATGTGAAGTCACACAATATATTAAATGCAGTATAAAAGTAATAATGTTTGAAATTGGTTTTGCATCTAGTGTGAACAAGACTTTTGAAACAGCAGAACCTTTTGAAACAGGTCGGAATTTAGGAATGCTGGTGCAGCAGTGCAAAATGCAGTTTACCATAGAAGGTAAAATCTTGACATTTGTGGTCCTGCGTACTCTATAGCTCTACTGGAGTTCACACACGGAGTTTCAAATAAAAATAGATATGCTTCACCATTCTTGTTCCGTATATCCCTTCTCCATGGTGCCTTATTTTTATTACAATTTTATGTGGTGGCACCTAACTGGCAGAGTCAGGTTATACTCCAGTGTGCTAAACAAACATAATAAATGACATGACAGTCCCTGCCACAATACATGGACTTCACCCTGACAGGACTAGATCCAGAGAAAGAAAAAACAATGATCTATTTTGACAAGATTCTGAAGGTGTTTAAAACATATGGAAAACCCTAGACTCAGTATGCATGTCCTCCTTAACTGCCTTGAGTCAACACGAGGTAGCTTATTTCATATAGATTGCTGTACAAAGCCAACAGCATGGATTTCCATACCAAAGGCTGATGGACAAGTATGTAGTTCCACATACTATGAAGTGTTATAAATACCTATTCTCTGGTTTTTTACTTTTAATGGCACTTCCTGAAGCTCACAGCTAAGCTGTCTGTGTTGTCCACTTTCGAAGTCTGTCTAATGACAAACAGATGTGACCTGGTCATGCCAAACCTTTGGCTGCCTTTGGAAAAGAGATACAGGAATTATGGCTGCAGAAACTAACGGCCACACTCTGGTTTGGAAACAAACAGATCTTTCCCAGTCTGGCATTGCATAATGCTATAGACTTTAAATTATGATTACTATTTTATGCTATATAGAAATAAAAATTTAAATATTAACCACTATAAAAATATATTTAATTAATATTCATATGCCGTGCCCTTTTTTGAGCCACATAGTGCACAAGGATAATCCCTTCTTCCATCACTATGTAGTCTGAAAAGCCAGCCTGATATCAGTATACCAGACTTGGTCTGAATTTCTTTGCATTTTCTTGTTCACTTTCCATGAAACATACCCAGCTGCTCATGGACAGACTTCATAAAATATGGCACATTAGTTGTAACTGACAGTAAGACTAAAGTACTGCTATTGCTATTTATTAACGCTGGGGGAAATATGCATTTATGTCTTCATACTGGGGCATTTGGTAAGTAAATATTACATAACATAATATTATATGCATTGTAATTCTATAAGCCCAAGAACCTTTCATAAATTTCCCTTCTTTGATACTGAAACAAAGAATTGTTGTTATGAACAAGAGCATAACACCTGCATTTTTTCACCAAAAAACCATTTTGCATAATGTATTCTTTGGATTCTGCTATTGTTCAGTGAAGTACATGCTCATGCAGAGAACTGCAGGATGGAGATTACAGTAGCAAAATAAGTTAATTTATGGCAACAGCTAAGTAATAAAAGAAAGGCATATGAAAAACATGGTAAAACTGTGTTCTGAGCACCCTGCCTTTCAAAGAAATGAGACAACAAGGTGGTACAGTGTTTTCTGTTTACTGGAATTTTGGATATAGTGACAGGCACAAGTATAAGAAGTCAACATTAATCTTATCAGTTTTGTTAGTTTTACATAGGACAGGGCGCACACACTCTTCTTTTGGACCTAGACACAGTTCTGTGAAAATGAAGCCAGATTCTTCTTCGTATTTCTTGTGCAAAACGTCCCAGTGCAATGAAACTAACACTATATATTTAGGACTATTTTTAGTAGTTGCAATGGACTATAAACCTTAAACTTTTGTACAGACCTTAGATGTCACCAATATTACTGAATGCAAAGTTAAAACAGCTTGCACTGATGAGAAATGCCTTTAGAACAGCAGTAGTGAAATTTATCCCACCAGATAAATTTCTGTTCTATGATTGCAAAATTAATCTATTTTTTTAAACCAGTAAAGGGAAAGGACAGCCAGTCTGAGATTTACACCTGATTTGTGCTATAGTAATCTTTGAAATTAAGAAGTGTATCCTTGCATTTCATTAAATTCTGGCTAATGAGATAACTGTCTTCCCAAGGAGGGAGTGATGAAGTACTCATGCCATAAAGCATAAATTAATGCTGCAAGGTTAAACACTGGAACTAACTCATGTTTCAACAAAAGCCCCTACCAGCAGTTAAATTAACTGACATAAATACCATAAAATCTGTCTTTATTTTAGTCTCAGATGATGCTTCTTTTTACACCCCTGCTTTCAGTTTGTATAACTCATTTTTGCACATTATTGCATGCATCATTTGCCATTTAAAGGATCAGCTTCAAATGAAAAGAGATTTAAGGAATCAAATACTCAGGAAAAGGAACCTGTAGGCATGAGGAATACCCCTATCATTCTGTATTTTGCCAGTATTCTTTAAAGAAAACACCACAATAGACAACAAGCGCTCAAAGAAAGAGTTAATTATGTTGAGAATAAATGAGAGAAATCTACTTTTGAAGCTTTTTGATAGACATTTTCAAAAAAAAAATGCTAAAGAAAACCTGTGGTGATAATAGGTTTGATATATATTCTGGCAAAAAATTATATCACATTAATGAGGTGGCTTAAAGGGCTCATGCATTTTGTAGGAGGCATTTCAATGTATTAGTATAATTAGCAGTGATGAGAAAACTGTTTGGAACTGAATTACCTCTCACGAGTTCATTTGAGCTATATGAAATTACACCATGCAAGAAGGAAAATTATGGAGCCATCCAGAGAGAGTTCATGCCTGATTTGATCATAGTCACTAATTGGATGATCATTTTCTTAAAGCTTTTCAAATGGTTGACAGTTTCTGCCTCTCATTTTTTTTAATGGACTAGCTCTTTATTTCTTGCACTAAGCAACCAAACATACATTTGTTCAAGATTTTGGTGTTTCTACAGGGACCTACAGGTGTAATTGTCACAATCTGAGCAACCTTTGTCCCCTAATTAGCTACTTTTTGGGGACCCCTGATGAGAGTTGCTGTTCTTGTTAACAATCTTAGAGAATACCTGATGAGTAAGACTCTCCAAAGTCTGATGCATGTCAGCAGACACCATATGACAGCAATTTAATGAAGTTAAAAACTGACTTGATTCTGATGGCTGGAATAGTATCTGTGCTGTATAGCTTTTGATTTCTGTTGGTCTATTTTTTTTTTCATCATGAATTGGGTGTTCTGGGAAAGGATAACAGAAAGGTGAAGGATACAGGAAGAAAAAGCTTATTAATGGAAATACTTTATGAGCCCTTTTTCTGTCCTTCTTAATATCCAGTAACACTGGGAAAATTGAAATGGTAGCATCCTTCATATATTTTAAATTAGATGCCTGGTATATGAAATACTTGATTTGAGAATTATTAAGCATTTAACTCAGATCTGTTTTACTGCTTTTTAATATAGGTCTTCATTTTTCTGGGGGTTGGGATTCTTTTTATTTGTTTGGGTTTTTTGAAGGGTTTTTTGTTTGTTTTAATTACTCTTCCCTTTATTTAATGCAAATGTTTTGCAGTAAGATTTGGACTTATTGTCACCCCATGTTTGAAAAGTTACTTAAAAACAGCACCTTCTATAAATAATACATCTGGGTTGAAAAATCAGGTGGAAAACAGCAGTAGAAGGGCTTTACAGTCTCTTAGAAAAAAACAAAAAGGAATGATAAGCTTAGGAATACTTTGCCTCAATTATAAGGTATAATTCAATGTTGATAAGTAGGCAGTTTCCTGTATAGTGTTTGTGTTGTCTGCTCTTGGAAATGCTTTTGCAGCCTTTTATAGGAACATAAGCTCTTTCTGACTTTCTCTATTTGCTAAAAATTTTCATAAGCTTTTTTGTAATCACTAACAGAGAACACTGGCACTTATTTAGATGCTATTAATAGATAAATATAGATCTAAGCAAAAATGTTATCATTACATACAGTATTCTATTTTCATATGGCTCCCATATTCTAGCAGTCTTTACAGAAACAAGTACAAAATGTTATTTAATACTTTTTAACTTTATTACATTCAGTGAATTTTCCTGCAGTAACAAGATGTCTTCCCAAAAATCTGAAGTCCAAAAGAAATCCCAAGAAAAACAGGGGTTCATAAATGTCTCTTAATTGAGTCACAGTTTGAAGCATGTAATTTAAAATTATTAGAAAGAGTCTGGCTAGCAGGTTATAGATCATAATCATGCAAAAGCCTAAAAGAAATTTGCCAGTGGTTAAATACAGGAAGAGTATAATATATATGTGTATTCAGAAGTATGTTTGAAGAATAAAGACACTGTGCTACTTTCTCACAGTAAATAGAACAACTGGTAGTGCAGGTGCCTTAGGTAATGTTGCTCCTCCCTCTAGTCCACGAGAAATCTGGTCTAGGAATACACTCCATATTCCTGTGGCAACTTTCTTGTTCAAGGTCAGATGAAATACAAACACCGCACAATCCTTTACATCTCATAGAAATGAATGCAGGGAATTCACTCAAGTTAGAAATATAGAAAAGGACTATTAGATCATTGAGGTTAAATACAGTGTGGAATTCCCATTTCCAAACCAAGTCAGACTCTTAAAGGACACATGTCAATGGTAATAATATTATAAGAATGTTCATTTAAGTAACTTCCCTGAGAAAGTTATCAATATAAAATAAAATTACTGACAATGATATCTTTTTTTAAACTACAACCTCATAGTAGAGTTGGTAATTTTTTCCATTATACAGCAATTGCTCAGCTAATATTAATATTGTGGATTTTATAGAAACTTGGCAACATGACACAATTGCTCCAAAAAGCTGCTTAGAGATTATTTCTACTTCACAGGCTACTCCCCACAGACAATCACAGGGCCACTTCTCTGCTGTTTAGATGGGTGAATTTTTCACATGCAAAAGTCATGTGTCTTTTTGCACATGAAACTAATTGTTTCAGCTGAGGAAATTTTCAGCTATTTGTGGTAAGGAACAGTGTTGGTTTGCATAGAAACTCTATGCATGAAAAAAGTAATCGGAATCAAACAGAATACTAAACCTTGAAGTTCAGGTTTTCCTAATGGGAAAGGTTTATATGTTAAGCAAAGTAAATGAAAGCTCTATGACAGATATTTATTTCATTAAGACATTAAAGCTGGCAGGTCTTCAGTTTGATCATTGCTGTATTGGTGCAAACTCAGTTTCTGTAAATTTTATTTCTTCAGCTTTTATGGTTGCAATATAAGAATTATGAAAAGATACTTTCACTCATCAGTTTTGTTCTGAATATCTGAAGTCCTGTGCAAACATGAGCAGTCTGGGAAAGAGCTATGATTATTTTATATTTGTAACTCTACTTGTTTATTCGTATAGAAAAAAATCATATTCATATAGAAAAAACATGCCACAATAATAATGGTGATGATAATTAGAATAAGGATGAGACAAGTGAAGATACCAAAAGTATCAGGCTCCAAAACTGAAAATTCAGAACTTTTTGATTAACCTCCTTTCTAAGAAAGAACTTGATATATCAAAGGTGAAACACACAGAGAAATCAAAGTTATAGATAGTTTGTTTGTTTCGGAACACCAGCTCAAATTCTTCCGAATATTCATACGGTGAAGATGCTGTAATTGCATTGGGAAGGGCTTCAAAAAATCTTTATAATATTTGGGAGAAAAAAATGGATTCATTAGGCAAAAGTGGGACACAGCCTCAAAAGTAAATGATAAAACTATACTTCAGAAATACAGATTCAGTTGTGGTAGAACCAGGGCACTGAAAGAAGCACATAATTTAGAAGATTTAGGACATAATTTCCCTGAAGTGCAAATGCCTAACCCTAAACCTAAACCAGAATATAATACTAACATTAAATCTAATCACAAACTGAAACCTAATCCAAAACCTAAACCTAAAACTAACCCTAAATCTAACGCTAATCCTAAATGTAAACCTAAACCTATGCCTAAGCCGAAACCTAAGCCAAAACCTAAGCCTAATAATAACCCTAACCCTAAACCCTAACCCTAACCCTATCCCTAACCCTAAACCCTAACCCTAACCCTATCCCTAACCCAACCCTAACCCCAGCCCTAACACTAATCCTAAGCCTAACCTTAACCCTAACCCAATCCTAACCCTAACCCTAACTGATGGCCCATGTCATTTTAATCAATGAGAATTAAAATACTGCATTTCCCTTTAAAGGTTTAAAATCAACACACATCCACTTGTTAGAAGATACCTCAACAAATCAGACACTGGCAATATAGTCCCTGTAATCTATTAATATAAGGCATTGAAGCACTCTAATTCGTGTGAAACTGTAGAACTTCCCAAGGACATCAGTAGAGCCACTGCATAAAGACCTGTATAAAGGACATCATTCTTTATCCAGGATTTGTCCTTTGTTGGTCTTTTGCCTAGCACTAAAATCTGCACAGTAATATATGAGTAAAACTTTAAAATGTATTGCTCAGAATTTATCATCCAAATTTTAAGAATACAGAATTCTTTTTAATAATGTTTAACTTCCAGCATTATTCTTCATTACAACAAATATCTCTGTCTCACTATTTTCACCAGAAACGCAACTTGTACCATGTTATTATCACAAATCTAAGGAATGAAGAAATTAATAGGAAAGAGATGGTAAATGGCCTTCAGAACCAATCTGTCAGACTTCAAGTAATTTTATTTATGGGAGATCTTTAAATAAACCAGAGAAAATAGTATCTTACTCCCTGGGAATATCTTTCTTTTACTGAGAACATTATCTGCCTTTATTTTTTTTTTAATCATTGTATTTAATGGGGGTTGGAGGGTAGAAACAGAATCCTTGAAGTCAGCAGTAACTCAAAGAAATATTCCTGAGAAAGACTTCAAGCAATTCCCTGAGCAGCCTGACCCAGGATATTAGCCCTGAAGGCTTTTGCACAGCCACCACTTTCACCACTAGTGGAGACAGCTACACATCCAGATGTTGACATTGGAAACAAATGTTCCCAGACTCGGCATCTGCTTCCTGAAATCAGCAAAGTCTTCTGTGAATTAATAGAATATTCAGCAAAAGAAAGAAAATATGAATATTGCTTTTTATAGCATAAACTCCACAACACTGTGTTTATACAGCTTCCTTTCAATGGCAACATTCAATTCAGTCAAAGAAATGCAAAAGACCTCTCAAAATTGCAAAGAATGTCAGCTTGCAGGTATTAAAACATGGTTATACATGTTAGGTTGAGAAAATCTCAAAGATATAGCTGTATACTCTGCAGGTGCTTTTTACAATTTTAAAAGCTGCATTTAAAACTCTGAATTACTGAATTTGTGGGATATCTTGTTATAAGAATACACTTTCCCCTTTTGAGATTAGGCATCTTAAAAACTCACTGAAGTGAAGAGGTGGGCAAAATGGGTATGTTCATTTTCCAGTCAGGAAATTTATTGGGTAGATATTACCTGTTCCCTGCCACTGGTCAATTTTATAAACCAAGCAATTGAAGGTACTGATTGTATTCATTTTGCCCATTTTTACATATAGAAAATGCCCTATCACTACTTTTACCAAAGATTCTGCTACTGAAAACATTATAATATAAAGTCTAATATCATCCTCACTGAAAGGTGTGTCACATTTAACATACTAATGAGAAGGGGAAAAAATTGTGCACTGCAATATTTTTAGCCCAGATACTGAAATCTCAAAAATATGAGAAATATAATTCTTACAGCACACAAAGTCAGAAGTGATAAAAGGCAACATTCATCCCCATTAATAGCTCCAGTGACTTCAATGGAATTACAGCAAGAACAAATTTGGCCCAGTCTCCTCAGCACAACAGACTGTTCACATGTGCTGCATAACTCCTTCTGGGTCTGTGCCACAACTCTCTTCTCTCTCTCTCTCTCTCTCTCTTATTTTTTTTTTAATTTAGATGAAAACTCAAAATGAGGAAATAAGGAGGGAGGGATCGACTCATATAATGATATGACTTTTTTACAATTAATTCAAATTTTCTTTTGCAACTGTAGAAGTGAGCGGTGACTACATTTAAGTGCTCGCAAAATACCATGTTCTAACAGTTTCAGTGTTAGAATTCATGACAACTTAGAAGACGTTTGTGGGAGATTAATCCACAGAAAGAAAAACTAACCATAATTTTCTTTATTTTTGTGTTATATTATAATTCTCTTAATATTCCAGAACCATTTCTGAAAGAGAAATCTGAAAAATCTTTCTATAAAACAGAAAGAAAGAGGATTTTGTCTTTTCACCTCATGCAGTTTGTCCGACTCATGTATAAAGCTGTTGCTCGGAGTCACATTAGATATTCTACAACTGTTATTAATCTAGAAGATAAATTTCTTTGTATAGCTGAGCTCAATATTTTTATGCTAACAAAAAGCCAAACTGTTGATCAATAACCATAAAAAATTGAACATTATTCCAAGTGTTTGGCTTTTTAAACCTTTATTAGCTCTCAATGTTGAGCTAATAATGCATATTGCCTGGATTAATTCAAGAGGGAAAAAAATAATGGAAATTGCAGACTTCTATACTTTCACTGTTACTTTTTTCTGACATTATTATACCATTATAGAGTAGCAGGCATTTTTGCACAAGTCCAGACTCAGATTACTGAAATCAGTTGTATTTCTGTTGATCTTCACAAATTTTAGAAAAAACTTTAGGATACAGTTCTTAGTAGGATTCGAGTCAGTTTCATAAACTAACTGCTACAAGGTTTACTCCAGTAAAAAATTAGTCATTTTGCAAATATGCATTAGCTACAGTCAAGAATCAACTCCTACCTACTTCTACTACTTATTAAAACCCCTCCACAATTTAAAGGCACAGGGAAAGTTATTAATCTCTGCAGTTTCTCTACAGAGATACAAAATATACTCTGTGAATTAGTTTGCCCATATCTAATGTGACTGTGTATCATTTATGCTTAAATAGATGTTTGTATCTGTGTCTCACTTTGTCCATTGCTCATCGCATGCAACCACATCTGCCTTGTGGGATGTTTGTTTTAAAATGTGGATATATGGTGGATTATTGTTAAATCCCAGGTTAATGTAAATTAATTTATAATCTTTAATGTATTAATTTATAGTATTATATTATAATGTTTTAATGTTTTTTTTTCCTGTCTAATAAAACCTATTCTCAAAATAGCTTCCGGTAAGATGAGTCCCTGAAAGCTCCAACATAAAAAGGTCTAGTGCCAACGTAATAGAAAATAACTGCATTCCAATGCCAAGCTTGTTTTAGATCTCTTCTTCCTTTTCATAGAACATTATTGGGCACAATATCAACAAAATGATCTGATTGTGCATGAAAATCAGATTGCATTTAATCTTTAGACAATGTTGCACTCATTGCTCTGTCAACTCAAAGGGTCATCATGGTATCACAGAATAAAACATGTAGTGGCATTTCCATTTGGATTGCAGATGCTGAGTCTGACAGAGCATTGTTACAAACAGTTTGTGATATAGTTGCCCTGTTTGTAACTTTTCTGCGCTTCTCTGTGCTTTGACACTGTAGGGTGATAATATTTTTGCTCTCTTCTGTTAAAAATATTTTACAAGACCTGTGTTGCTTAAAAAATAGTAAAACAATTCTAGGAATTATTTAACTAATGTTATGTTTTGGGGCAAAAAAAAAGATGTGTTCAATTTGTGCTTTCACTGAAGTGATATTTTCATTCAAAGCTTCTGACATTGGACTTCTGATTTTCCTTCTCAGATTCATTTCAGCAAAGACAATGGGCATTATATGTGTGAGTAATAATTGGCTCTGGACTGATGTGCTGCATACCTGTTTCGCTTGATTTGTTCTATGACATATTAGAATGCATGCTGAGCTCTACATTTTTGTTAAATCACACTTGCAAATTTTGGCCAGTATCTCAACCAATCTTCTGACATTTGCACTGATAAACAGGAGCCTCCTGATATATTCTCCAACATAAGCTTCTCTGTTATAGCTTGACTCATTACCAGGGCATTTCTGTCTCCTTTTACTCTAAAGGAAAGCAGGAAATCTTTTTCATGTTCTAGTAATGCATCATGAGGAAACCAATTCTTCACAAGACCATTTTCAAACTCACCTTCTGCTGTCTTCTCTGTCCTGTTGCTTTCAAATATTGCACTTCAGAGAATTCTCACAGAAGCTGAAGGATTTTCCATTCATTCTCTAAACAGATACACGGCTATTGCTTCTGTGAAATAACCAGTCACCTATATATGTCCCTGCATTTAAAAAAATCTATATAATTAAAGCTTATTACTTATTACTAATGCTATTCAATATCTTTTACTGTTTCAGAACTTTTGATCAAACAAAAATTGTCCTTATGAATGAAGACTTAGTGTCATGGCAAAGACTTGCCTTTTTTTTTTCCACAGCAGTAGTAGCAGGACTTTCTTTCAGTCTCTTCACTTGGAAAAGGCACCATTACCTAATGAGAGGGCACCGACAAGAATTCCACATTCCTACTGCTAACTGAAATCTGCCAAGACTGGCTTGTTTCTTCACTATGTTTTCTCTGCCAGAATTTTCCTGATTCTTTTTCCAATTCTTCATAAATCTATGGTGAGAACAAATGCAGAAAAAGCAGCATAAGGAAGACGCTTCAGCCTTGCTGAAATTTGGCTTAATTATCATGAGTTTTCCTTTTTTTTTTCATTCACCCTCCTGCTCCTTCTCCCCAAAAGTACAAGTTTTGGGTTTTGAATATCTCTCTATCTTTGAAAATATTTCAGATCAGTTTCAAACTTCTCATAACAGTCATAAGAATTAGATAGTTTCTTTTTATATCTTGAACTGAAAAAAATCTTCAGGCCACCTTTCAACCTTTCAATATTAAATGGTGCTTTCCACACTGGAGCACAGTTACACAAACTAGAGAGACTATGGTTTTAGCAAAACTTTGATGTTTTACCATGCTAATGTTTAACATCTTCATATTAGTAGTGCTGAAAATACAGGGCCTACCCAGAGATTGGAACCAAGTGAAGCATTGCTGTGAAAGACATACCACATTTTTAGACTGAAGCAGTTCCAGATAACGCAAACCCTCTTAAAATGTTACCTACACAGAAAAGTACAAAAATAAAATAAGACATGGACTCTTTCAAAAAGCTTTTAATGTGTTCCCAATATTCAACTTCTGTTAATTTTTCATTTCAGAGAAAGTATTTTAATAATTAGAATTATAAGCAAAAATCACGTGACTTGAACAGAAGCAAGTCCCCAGAGACATCTAAATGACAGGGAGATAAAGTATTACTTGTACTGAATAATCTCAGCTCACTTGGGCTATATACTCAACCTATGCAAATAAGCATAATTCAAATTAAGTCAATGGCGCTACCATCGTTTATGCCATCTTCAGCTGTAGCTCAACATACATTCCTCAATTTGTTTATCATATCCAGATAAAACCTCCTAATGTGTATTTGTAACAGGAAGTAAAAATCAATAGACACTGTGACACTAACTACACACACAAACACTGATAATGCAATACATTTCTTTTTTTCTGCCTGGAAGCACTTAAGAGAAAAAGGAAAGCACTTAAGAATATTAATCATTTGTGGACCATTTCATTAGACTGCAAATGTTACGGTGAAGTGACGTGTGAGTAGCTTGAAAGTATTGCATATTATACAATGATTTACCATAACTATGCTTATATTCTGTTTCATTACTCTCTGCCATCATAAGCATACATTTCTAAAAGGTTTAAAATGTTTGATTTGTATTTAAGTGAAAAATCAAAACAAAGCATATGTCTCATTGTATTTGCATGTCAACAAAGCTATCACAGCAGAAAGATTTGTGCCCAGTATTTACTGGATGGTGTCACATGCTACTTTAACTCACAACATCATGCACATTTAGCTGCCAGAGTCAGTCCTTTTTTATCTAGGTGCCATTGCCACAGAAGTATAACAGCAGGAGCTTCAGCTATGTCTTAGGCTTACATATTTCAATAAACAACAACACCCCAGTAGCATGGGAGACATTTTAATTTGAAATTTAGGCTGCATCTCCATGAGGAATATTTGATGTTATATTCTGAATTCAGTTATACTCTTGATAATAATGGTAAGATCACCCAATCTTTCAAATACAGACCTACTTTTCAACCACAGTTACTACTACGAAGGCTTATTTTTTTATTCTGGAAGGTGCAAAGCAGAAATCTAGGCATGCACATCAAGTGATGTTTGCATAAAGTATCAGGTACTTTCATGAGCACCTTCACAGTTGTTCTGTGTCTGGCTTGTGTTACTTATTTGTCATGACCAAGCAGTTCGATCAGAATCACTTCTTTGTCTTAGCTGCTGGGCCTCAGTAAATCCCACACAAATTGCACCTTGTGAAGATTTCTAAGTGGGATAAAAAGGTAAAATTGTAAGGTGACTTCCCTATTTGTAATTAAAGCAATATGTTACCCTGGGCTTGCTATAGTAGGCAATAATGACAATAATATTTTCCTTAGAGAAAAAGCTAACTTTACACAATGGTTACTCATACACTTATCTACATTCCTGTAAATCCAGTTCATCAGGTATCTTTATGTTTGGGCTGCTCTTGAACTTATGTTTGGATGGCTCTTCAATTCAGCCCCACTGAATATTAATTCTGTGTTCACACTGTTGAACAAGCATGTGTTGGTGGCAAAATGACTCCACACACTGCCCAATATTTAATGGAAAACTGGAAATGTTTCATCTCTTACCCCTGTGATCTTGAATTTCAGTTCAGTAATTCACTGAACTGAGTTAGAAAGAGTCAGTTCAGTAATTCACTGAACTATAGTTAGAAAGATGTACAGGAGTAGACCAGTGAGAGGTTTTACAAGGTTGGCACATATTAATGCAAGTACTGAATGTCCCTGTTTGGTCTTTTGTGCCCCTGAAGTCAGTATAAATAGAGCACCATCACCTGCTTGTTCAAACCTGGCTCAGTGTGTCAGGCATGATATGAAATGCAAGGAGTCAGTAATGTCTGGGGTTTTATGCCTGTTTTCTTTTAAAGAGTCATGTTGATAAGAGTCCTGTGTACACATGAATGTGAGAGTCATAAGGCTGAGAAACGTTGCACACAAGAGAACTAGGCAAGAAGGAAAGCAAATCTGTAGCACAAAGTAAAAGAAGTGGGAAGTAGTGATATATGTTCTTTCTTTTGTTTGGTTTTTCAGTTTAGCACCTGGAAATATTTAAAGGAGAGCGATGAAGTACTGTTACTGATTTTGGTATCAAAGCTGAGAGAAAAGGTAGGATTTCTGAATTGTTCCCCCACCTAAGCTGATAATTAGAAGGTAGTTGATTTGGAAAAGAGTTGTATTTAATTTTTAAAAACTCAAGCCTCTTGTTGTGTTTCACTTTTGGTATTTAAATAAGCATGCTTCATCTATGTGTGACATTCCACTGCTGCTACTAACAGAAGTACAAAAATCAGCAGCTAAAAGGTAATGACCTGAAATTAAAAAGCCTGCTGTATAAAGGGTAGGATCTTGCACAATGCCACATATTTAAATATAAAATAATTGGCATCTCAGTTCAATTACACAGCTTTTCAGTCTAAGAGAGAGCAACATCCACGGGAATCAAGCAAAACAATTATTTTCTCCATCTAAAGGTCAAGTTAAAAACCCTGACTGCCATTATTTTGATTTTAAACACCTCCTTGCCCCCCAAAAACCTCTCAAACAAACAATTATTGTACATTTGTGAAGTTTTTATTGCTCAGAACCTTATTTGCATTTCACAATGTTGAGCACGAGCAGCATGTTGAATGAATATTTTCTGAGATTCCGTTAGATTATAATTAATCTCATAGACATGTTAAAACAGTAGTGAGATAGTTTCAACATCTGTTATTTTGCCCAATCCATTGAAGACTCTGTTGAATGAATGGGGTGCATGACAACAGAAAACCAAGGTGACAGGCTTAGATTAAACTAATACACCAACAATAGTATCATTAGTCAAGTACTAACAGCAAATCACACTTGTATTGAAATCTAGAAATAGCTGAAAGTAAAAGGAAATCTCGTAACAATGCATTTGTTTGATAATAGCAAAGAATGATTTAATGAAAGAATAAACATTCAACATGCATTCACATTTCATGTGAAGTGCTCTTGCCTATTAAGAGTTAAGAGCTCTTCACGTGAAAGTAACACGTTTCTACCTCTTTCAGAGATGATCAACTGAAGGAGCCTTATTAATAGCTATACAGGGCTGTTGCATTGTCCTTGTGAGTCATCTATCCACTTGAATTATTCTCAATTGACATCTAAGTCTGCATTTTCCTGCTGCTGCATTAACCAGACTGAACACAATGGGTCAGATGCTCAGCTGGTGAGAAGCAGAAGCCAGTTTACACCAGCTAAAAACTTGGCCCATAACATTCAAATGCTTTTATTTAGTTAACTCTAAGTATGGAGCTATTCAAATACAATTCTCTCTTCTGATATAAATTTTAATGCTATGTACTGTTCCCTATTAATGTCTTTCACATGAGCATGGAATAAATGCCACAGAAGGCTTGCATGAAGTAATAAACATGATACATTTTACCTGCAGCAGAAGGTACCCATGGAGAATTTTTGTGCAAAACAGAAATGCATCAACAGTGAGCTGACAAGGAACAGCTTCCTAGAAACTGATCATAAAAGGGGCAACTGGTTAGCAGCCCTTTGTCACTCTCCATTGTTTATGTTCCCCAAGACAGCTCCTCATAGGTTAGTGTGCCATTCTAACAGAATAGCAGAAGCTTGGAATTACTATGTTATGTGAAAGTGACAGTTAGGTATGTTTATGTCAATTAATTCTGATTTTTGATGCATTCTTATCATGACTGGTTTTCAATTCTTTTTTCTCTTATAGTTAGTTTTAAGTTCATACATCAAGGGCCAAATTTTCATTTATTAGACTTCAACTTATAACACTAACTTCAACTGAGCAACACCAGTTTATTCTCCTCAGGAGGAAGAGCTACCAGATATACAGAATAGGTGAATCTTATAAGTTATCAAGATATGAAGCAACTATCACTTTCAGTTGCCAAAAAAATCCTCCATGGATTCTCTTTCATTGCAGATGGCTTATGATATTTGGCAAAGAGGAACTTCTTAGGATGTAGAAATGCCACTCTACGTTCTGCTTAATTTCATTTTTTTTTATCTGACATATTAAGTAGTAAAAAAAAGGGAGAAAGAAGGGGGAGGAAATCACGATTTTCCTTTTCTTATTTGCATTAAAAAGAAAATTGTGATAGTCAACCAAAGTCACTGACAATCCTAAAAAAGTTTTCCCAAGCAGCAGAAGGGCATTGAGAATTCCTTGTAGACATTACTGGGGATTTCTAACACTAGGCTGAAAAATGGAGTAGGAGGTAAAAGGAAGGTCTTCTGATAATATTTGCCCATCCAGCACATGGCTGTGGCATCTTAAGCCCAAAAGCAATATGAAGGACACAAGAATCAAAAACTCTTGTGTATAAGGGGCAGAAGAGAAAACAGGGAGCTACATTGCAATTGTAAACTCCAGGATTAATAGCTGTCCTAGTCTTCATTTTCTTCCTGATTATTTCCTAAAGGGTTTGAGCTTTCAGTATAAAACAAACAAACCGAACAAATACAGATTTCTTAGACAAAATTTTGTTTACAGATTTTTGCTCTTCATTGCCTGGATTTTATTGTTGGGTCTTTTCTTAAGAGGAAATCATATGTATTTAGGAAAAATAGAAAAAACAACCCTTTCATAAAGCTAGCAAGACACTTGAACTGCACTAATTATCATGGTTGAAACTGCAATCCTGCTTTTTCCTTCTCTAGGTCCTTGCCTTGTTTGTGTCATAAAAGGGCCAAGTCAATGAATCTATAATTTCTTTACAATTAAACACATCATTTTATTACCTAAATAATATTACCTCTGTATGTGACACCTAAATTAGATGCATTGTCTTGAATATCATCAAATACTGACGCTTAAACCAGATTCCTTTCCATTCATTTTGTCCGGTTCTGTGAATCCTTGGTGCACCATAGATATATGGGAAAACTCTTCCAGCACTGCAAAGAGTGCTGTAATGTTATTAAACTAGAACCTACTTTAACCACATTATAGCTCAGAGCGAGACTGCTGTTAACAAGGAAATACTGGGTTTGTAACTCTTGCTTCTGCTGCTGGTGGAACAGTGGTGAGAATGTTTCTGACAGAAAACTGTAATAGGCATAAACCTAACAAGAACTGGTTCGATGCTTTTATCAGGTCTTAGCCCTTGCTGTGTGGCAGCTGTTTCTAAAACAAGGTTATCCATGGGAACCTTCAAGTATTTGCTGGCAATACCAGGTGCACAGACTAGGTTTAGTTTATTGTTCTGGTTCTAAGCACAAAGACTTCCAAGTGCTTCAAGGGAGATATAAGAGACATTGTGGCAGAACATAAAATAATTTTTCAGCATGAAAAATTCACCTGAGTTATACCCAGAGTGGTGTATCTCCTGAGATTTGCATATCAGATTTCAATTCTCTTCTACTTTTCCACCCTTTTAAACCCTCTTTTACAATAATTTCAAATTGCTTTATTACATAGAACTATTTCTAAAAAAAAAATGAATGTAAATATAATGTTAACCAACATAAATACCTTACATTTCAGAACTAACCAGTGCTTTTACTATGACATCCGATTTTTGAAAGAAGAACAAAGAAGATATTCCATTCTTTCCAATTTTTATGCATATGCTATTATAAATTTTTGTGTTTAAATATTTGTTTTATATATTTTAATACTTATTTTGTTATATTTTAAGTCTACAAACATGTTCAGGAACTTTTTTAAAAAATCTATAAAAAAGGAGGACTGACTATCCCAACAGTTCTATGTTGCAAACACAAAGCAATAATCAGCACTCCCAGGGAGGAAACAAAATGAAACTAAGTTAAGATAAGCTACAGAAGTTATTTTGCAAGCATCTTGACAGTTTTACCTTAAAATTAAAAAAGCTATTTTACTGTAAGGCTTTTCTAGCTGTAACAGAAATGTATATATTTTGTAGGTTTACTTTACTTGCAGGGTGAAATTGCTTTTACAATTGCAGGTGCATGAAGATGAAAATATGGCCCAAATCACATGTAAATTCTTGATATTAGCACATCATTTCATGGACCGTTTAACTTGTCTTTCATATATATATATATGTTTTATACCAAAGACACAGGAAAGGAAAAGAAGGAGAAGAATTTTACTTAATCTTAATAAACACAACAAAATGCTGTTGAAGAGAAAATAGCCTGTAGTTTTGCCAAATTTCTACTGGTTCCAGAAAAGACTTATCTATACCAGTGGATTTATATTGGTATAAGAACAGAAAGTGAGAGATATAGTGAAGTTTGATTCCTTATAAAAGAACCAAGCTTTGTTTGTCTTAAATATACATTTCATTTGCTGTAGCCAAAGGACTCATTTTGAAGGCCATGAAAAAGAGGTGCAGAACATCTGCATGGGAACCTGCTCTCTCTTTTTTTTTTTTTTTTCTTTTTTCCCTAATTTGCATTATGAGCAGTGGAAATACGGTACAGTGGAAGGCTTCCTTCTGGGAAAATGAGTAAAGACTCTGTAAGTTTGTATATCCAAAGGCTGTTTTAAGAAGGCTGTAGTGAATGGGTGCATTCTGAGACCATTTGAGAATAACCCCAGCATGAATTAAACATGAGAAGTAGTTGTTTAAAGTTTTGCTGGTATTGCCACAGAATGTGAATGATTGCTGAGTAAAGTATAAAAGGATAGCAGATTATTAAACACAAATGGGCTGGCTAGAACCCAGAAAAAAATACTAACCCTTATGAACAACAACAATACAGGCAGATGGTAGTGGCTGCAAAGCACTTTCTAATCAGTGACACAACTTTTATAATACTGCTGTGTATATTTAACACAGCTCAGAACTTATCATTTTCTTCTCTGACATGTTTTTCTGACTTTATCGTTTGATTCCCTTACTTTTATAATTCTATATGTATAAGTATCAGGTGACAATTTTTCCTGTTTTTAATAGAAAAACAAATACTAGATTTAAAAGAAGACCACAAGTTACAACATTAAAAACCAAATTATGTCTCAAAGCTTGGAAGAAGAAAAATTGGTTAGACAAGTAAGACTAGAACTATCACACTATTTCAAAAGGATCTTGCATTTCTCTGCATTTAGATCTTTCAAAATATTAAGAAATTCACTTTCACGACATCTAAAAATGGAGACATTCAGAGATGGAGATACTCTCTTATACATGCTTGAATAGACTTCAGTGACATAAGGAGTTGTAACAACTCATTGCAAAAAGAACTGTGTCCCTATATAAGCAAACAAAATTAATAAGAACATCTTTCTTTTGGTTGTTATTTAAATAAAATAAATTTAGATGTATTAAGAAAAGTTGGAAGTTGAAAAATATTTGCATGTTAATTCCACACCTAGAAAAACCCAAGTCATTATACATGTACTATATTTCTTGAATATATTATAAATATCATTTATACCCAACTGCACTCTTACCAATATATTACTTGTTCTTAATTTCATGAGGCATCTAGAGAGAGCTTATTCTAATTTTTTTTAAGAATTGTGACATTAAAACTGAAATATGTAAATCCTTTCCCAAACTGGGTCAAAACATGTTGACTACTAAAGATCTGCTTCATAAGAGCAGCATGTCTTTCTCCAGACCCAAAGTATGGAGTCTGAATATGAAATTTACCACTGGTGGCAAGCAGCAAGGGTAAATGCGGAGTTATGTAGAAACTTAGCTCTGATTGCTTCCTCATGCCGTGGAGTAGAAGGAGAGTAGGTGCTAGCCAGAATATGTGATAACAAGAGCAGTAAGTGGGACAACGTCCCCTGAATTTCTTCACATTAATGCAGATTTTTGTTGAGTTGCAGCTGGACAGGCAAGCAGAGAGCAAGGGTTCAGACCAGTTCTTCCTTCTGCCTGCAAATGTCAGTTGCAAAGAAATAAAACCCCAAAAGAAACTGGTAAAAAATAGCATCAAATACTCTGAAGTGAAACAAAACTTCAGAAAATAATTTTCCCCTCCCTATCATTCCACTCTTTCTGAATTTTAATGTTGAGGCACTGTACTGTAATGTTTTTTCCCAGGTTGGCACAACAATTTGTCTTGCTATAACCTCACAGTAAACCAGAACTGAATACAGTTAATTCTTGGTACAGTTTGCCATGTAAAAACAATGACAGCATTGAATTTATAAATCATTTCTATAGACCATATGATATTTGTAAGTAAGGCTTAGATAAATTCAAGTTCTCTAAATGTAACAATCAAAAGGATTTTTGTGTGTAATGTGCCATATAGTATGAATCACAGATTAAATTACAGATGCACATGGCATAAAATTTAGACTAGTCACCACAACAATAAGTCTATGCTCACTTTTTATGATCAATCTAAATGAATCACCAATCCACTAGATTTCAACTTCTAGCATGTAGTAAGATTGTAATTAGACTAAACTAACTAAATTTTTATCCTCATAGTAAAAATGTATTTAGTCTCTTTATATGAGGTTTTATATATATATATATATATACACACATATATATATATATATCTGCTGTAGAACACCTGAAGGATGTCTTTAAAATTTCACTTTTTGTTTAAGAAACTTTTCAGTAATAAATATAAAATTGCATTATAAGACATTATTTACTACCTAAAGAAACAACATCCTTTCAGGAACAAAGGAAAATTATATTCTCATCTAACTCCTGTCTCCTGGTCCAAGATTGAAAATTGTTTGCAAACCTATATTTGATATCTAAATCATGTTCAGTGGCTTTCATTTGTGATTGTAGATTGATACAGTCCTCTCTGAAAAATATATTTATCTTTTGCAACACTCATCAAACACTAAATACCTAACTAGGTTGCAAGAAGAATCTTTAATTCCATCATTTTGCTCTGGTAATTGCTTTTGCTTCCTTATGTTTAACTAGAGTAAATGAACTATAATTTTAAATTTCTCTTGACACTTGCTATCTGACATTGTATAAAACATGAAGAAGGTTGTGAATGCTGAAAAAGGTAGCTGTCACAAGAAGAGATTAAACTGCATGAGTGTATTTTAAATAGCTAATGCAAATTCAAAAAACAGTTGGAATTTTATGCCTAAATCAGTTTCCCAAACCTGAGATGTTATATATTGTATCTGGCTATTTGAGGAGTAACAAAAAAATTATTTTCAAATAAATTGAGAACTTTAGCATGGCTAGGAAAAAATGCTTCCTCCATCTCTTGCTGTTAGCAGGGTCCAACAAAGAAATAGAAATTTTTCTTCAAAACAGGGGCAAATGACTCCTGTCTCTGTAGCAGACTGCTCCTTTTTAAAATGCCCACTGCTGACATAACATATACCATAGGAAATTAAACATTCTCTTCTGACTGAAGAGAAACTCTTCTGGTTTTTAGCCTTCAATTTTGTGGGATTTACATACTGGCCTCCTGAAATGCATGAAATGTTGAGGGTTTGAGACAGGGAAGGCCTTCATTTGTGTTCTCAAAAGCAGCTGTACACTGCTGCTGTATGTTTTGGACATTATCACCTGTGTAAATAATTGCTATAATTTATGCTTGCAGACCTCATTAAGCCAGGTGTTCTCACACACAAAGAGAACAAATCTGCAAGCATCACTCCGAAATCAAGATGGAGGTTTGGCTGTAATAGTTTTAAATGCTGGCAATAGTCATAACACTGCACAGGGTAGTAAAGAATTCTCTTCAAACATCTCAATAATAGCAAAAATTTTTTCAATATTACTTTTGTCCTAAGCAACCCATGCTTTTAAACAACTCTTTTTTTTTATTAGAACTTTGCAAATCAATTAAAGAATAAATAATTAAAATAAATACTACCTGCTCTTTCCAACAGCCTCTGTTAACAATCTTTTTTACAAGTTTAAATGTATTCTGCTCCCAACTGGGATGAAAATTTACTACTTGGTTTCAAAACACAGTGCCTGGCAATTATATTCTCTTCTAAGATACAAACGCACAGCTCCCACCCTCTACAGCAGAGCCAGCATACAGAATACACCCTAGAGGATCACAAGGATCATTCTCTGTTTTTGCTGAAGGGGTTCAATGAGAAATAAAATACTTAAAATCAGTCTTAGCTGCACAGGTGAAAAAAAAAACCTAAAAAAAAACATTTGGATATTTACAAATCCTCAAACAAAGTGACCTAATTTGACCAAGGGTAGTTTAATTATACTCCATACATTCTTAGACAAGACAGTAGGCATTTTCTGAAACTAAGTTATGGACTGCTATTATAAATATTGTCCTTTGGGCAATACAGTTCTTACATTTAAATTTTTCTAGGTAAATATTCAATATTAATATTTGGAACTGATTTGTCCATACTGAAAAGACATTTTTAAATAAACAAATGGTATGTACATTATCTTTTTCATGAGACCTTCAAATTCAATATCTCTTTTTGTGTCACATGCACAGAACAACTGAAGGGCATGATTTTGATATTAAAAATACATGTTACTCATACACTGAAGTATTCATATGATTAATTAAAGTTCTATGCATGTTGCACAAGAAGAGGAGCAGAGTCTTATAAGTGTGAGAAGTGTATGTGTCTATATGAATGAATGAGAGGGAGGATAGAAAAAATAATAAATGATCTGCAAATGTCAAGGAAGCCAAGAGATTTTTTTATAAACATTAAATGAATATTCAGCTTGCAGGCTGAGGATAAATATAGGAAGAACTGTGTCTCTGAAAAGGAGAGCTGAAGAGATAATTATGCTGGGAAACTAAACATTGCAGCATCTAGAGATCAGCTCATTGAGTATTTTGAGTGGATTGGAGCAGTTCTTAGTAAACCAATGGAAAGGCCCACTTAGTTTATAAATGTAAATTAATATATGAAAAATGAAGACATTGAGCTGCTCAGATTATATTACAAATGGACTTTCCATCACATAAATTGTTACAGAAATCTTGAGGGATTCTCCTTTTGCTTAGGTACCTGAGCACAATTCAATTTTAGCTCTCAAGATACTGGCCAGATCACCTTCTTTATGAAACACTCAAAACAACAATTCATACTTAAGACTTCCTGTTATCCATTGATTAAGACCAAAACTCATATTCTCAAACCCAGAGAAATATTTGTCCAGGTCAATGCTTCATCCTATGGTAGCTGTTTCCCCCTTTTTGAGACATTGCTTACTTTTTTTGCACATTAGGCCATTCAGGAAGCACAACACCACCCTTTCCTTCAGGGAACAGCTTGGACACTGCACTGGAAATTGCAGAGACCTCTGTGTTTCACACTTCCTCTTTTTCCCTAGTTGTCAGGGTGTTTTCCCACATCATTCTTACTCCAGAATTCCAGAAGCACATCTCATGACCTGGAGTACACCTAACTGAGTCAGGCAACAGACATAGGCAGATTGTGTAGCAGTTCCCCATCTCTGCTTCTAGATCTTGTAGATCTTTTGGGAGCATCTTCAGGAAACAGTAAATGATGCCTATGAGTCCTTTGAAGAAACTAAGGATGCCTCTTGTCAGGAATGTGTAGCTGCTTTGGGGTGGTCATTTCAAAGAAGCTCTAACAGCATCTGTCAGCTGTTCTTGAAAGGCTGCTTGAGCTTTTTTTCATGATGAGGCACCTGCTGGGTGCTGACACAGGAGAGGCCTGAACTCAGGCCTCTAAGGGATGCAGATTTCCAGGTCTGGGAAAGGAGAGGGAGAGACTATATCCTTGTCTGCAGGAGGTGCACGTTGGTGGTGGGTTTATATGCAATTAGGAAGAGATGGGACCACCTGCAAAAGTTGGGGGAAAGCATCTTTGCCAACAGACTGAGACCTGTATGATTTAACAAGAAGTTCCTGGGGAAAAAAATGCAGAGAGATATCATACAAGAGGAAGAGCCTCTTATAAGATAGGAGGACAGGGGAAATGCATAGACCCTGAGAACACAGGGATAGTGTTAGGAAAGTGAAAGCCTAGTTGGAGTTTAATCTTGTGAGGGATGCAAAGGGCAACAAGAAATGTTTGTTCAGGTTCCAGAGCAGCAAAATTAAGTCTAAGGTAAAATAAGGGTTTGCTGTTGAATGGGATAGGGGACCTGACAACAAAGAACATGGCAGAGGTACTTAATGCTTTCTCAGCTTTTCTCCTTACTGGGAATCCCATGTCATAGAATTCTGGCTAAATGAGGACAACTTCTTTGTAATGGAGAATCAGGCTGGGGAACGTTTCAAGAAGCTGGATGTATTCAAGTCTATGGATCTTGATGGGCTGCACACAAGATTGCTAAGGGAGCTGACTGATGAAAATGCAAGGAAATTCCTGATTATCTTTGAAAGGTTATGGAAAACTGGTGGAGGTTTTTGAATATGGGAAGGAAGGAAATGCCACTCTTATCTTCATGAAGACTCAGAGGTGACTACAGGCTTATCAGGCTTGCTTCAGTCCATGGGAAGACCATGGAACAAATTACATGGAAGCTGTTGTCAAACTTATTAAAGACGATGACTGCGAGTAGTCATATGGGTTTATGAAGGGGAACAGATGCTTGACCAACCTAATAGCCTTATACAATAAGAAGGATTGCTCAGTGAATGAGCAGAGAGTGGTGAACACTGTTTATCTCTGCTCTTGCACAGCTTTAGATATCGTTTCCCACAACATCCTCACTGACAGACTGAAGTGGTCAGTGAGGTGGATCAAAAGCTGGCTTATTGCTCACCTTGAAGAGGCGTGATCAGCATTCCAAAGGTCAGCAGGAAGACAGTCACTAGGGACATGATCAAAGGTCAGTACTGGGGCCAATAATGTTTAATACCTTCATTAATTACCTAGACAATAGGGCAGAGGTGCTCAAACCTCGAGCAGGTTTTCAGGTGGGAAGTGGTGTGCTGCTCTTCAGGGGAACCCCAAGGGACTAGAGAAATGAGCTGGCAGGAACCTTGTGAAGTTCAGCAATGGGAGTACAAAGTTCTGCTCCTTGGAAATAATCCCATGCACCAGTACAGGCAGGGGGACAATTGGCTAGAAGGAAGTTTTGCAGAAAGTGCTCTGGGGGCCCTTGTGAACACCGAGCTGTCCATGAGCCAGAAATATATTTTTGTGACAAGGAAGATCACTAGTGTGCTGAACTGCACTAGGAAAAGCTTTGTCATCATGTTGGTGGAGATGATCCTCACCTTTTATTTATCATTGGTGAGAAATCTCCAGTGCTGTGCCTGCTTCTGGCTCTCCAGTACAAACAAGACATGAATATACTGGTGCAAGTCTAGTGAAGAGTCACAAGTATATCAAGGGCATCAAATAAGCAACAGGTGAGCTGGAACTGTTTAGCTTGGACAAGAAAAAGTCAGGGCTTTGTGGAGCAGGCAGATCTTATCAATGTGTACAATTGTTTGATGAGGGGAAATAAAGAACATGGAGTCATATTCTTCTCAGTGGTGAAAGAAAAAGAGGCAACGGGCACAAACTAAAATACAGGATAATCTATTTAAACACTTTTACTGTGAGGATGACCAAATACTGAACAGATGGCCTGGAGAATTCATGAGTCTCCATCCTTGAAGGCATTCAAGCTCAATTTCACCAAGCTTTGAGCAACCTGCTTTAGTTGAGCCCGTTTTCAGCAGGGGGCTAGACTACATGGTTTTCAAACTTCAGCCATTCTGATATCCTGGTTGGAAGCATCTTCCTCTTCCTTTGAAGCGAGCTGACATCTTTTCCAGTGGCAGTTTTTGCTCTGCAGTGAGGTCACATCTGGGAAGGCCATAATGTCTTTCACTAACCCTTTCCACAACTTAGTGTTGGTTGTTGGGTCAGTCTTGCATGGCACTGTAGCTTCAGAAGGTTATCTACATCTTACTAAATGAAAGAAATCCTCAGAACAGAAACAGCTGTCTTAAGATATCTTTTTTTGTCCCTGATTTTAAGTCTCACAGTTTTTATAAGGAAATATACCTTAACATTCTTATACTTTTTATAAATTTCCAGCAGATGGTGAGAGTGGGTGTGTGTTTGATAAAAACCACATAATCTATTTGAGAACAGTGCTAAAAGAATAGTGTTGCAAACACCTAAAAAGCCTTGGGTTAAGTAATCTAACTCTTAAAATGATCATATGGGTGTTTTATTGGTTGAGGAATTGTATGTTAAGCTAGAAAAGTGACACTATCATCATTAAATTATTTTATATTAATGTAACAAGCACTACCATTTCGAATGGTATTTAAATATTCCATGAAGCCCTATATTATTGAAGTACATATTCTATTTATCATCTAAACATTAATAATTTCAATAGGAAAACATTATCCTTTGTCTTCTTACCAGTGATTTGGGCAAATGGTCTGATTAGCACTAAAGATGCAGCTTTAATATCAGCTTTGGAGCTGGGAGTTATTTGTCCTTTCCTATGCCAGTTATCAACCTAAAAAGTAGCTCTATTTGCACAAAGGCTAGAAAACATTTTTTTTTTCCTAATGTTGCATTAATTATCAGGTTGTTAATGAATTTGACTTCAATTTAATTTTGACTTTTGTAGATGTGGGTATCTTTCCTTGTTTGCTTCAATCCAACAAGGAGTATAAAATTGGTAATGCATGTTTGAATTAACCACCCCATCTGTTAGAGGTCAGGACTTGAGGTGATTAGAGATAACTGAAGGCAGCTATGTATTGTGTGTTGTGTGGTCCATAAAACTGTTCTCTGCCATCTTCATATCTGAGCTGAGATTTGCCTCCAATCACATGCACATGGAGCAGATTCTTCAAAAGATCCCCAATTGTTATGTACTGTCAGTGCTTCCAATCCTTTCAGTTGCAGAAGTAATATGAATACTGTGCCTTCATTCCTCGCATATATATGCCAGCAATCAGGCATGGAAGTGACTAGAAGTAACGTAAAAGTGATGAAGAGGTAAGTTCAACACCAAGTACAAGAGGTAGAAAGGGGAATATGTGTAATAATCTATTTTGTAGTGCTTCTCAGAAAAGAGGGTATTTTGTTGAATCATCCAATATTTTCCTATTCTATCAAACTCATAATGTAAAATCTACCATTAGGATTCATACAAAGCTTTTTTTCAACAGATATTCCTTATAATTTATAAACAATTCATTCAGAAAAAAAATGAGGGCAGAGGGATAAAGGTTTTATTTTTGCTTTAATTGAAGGGATCAGATCTTCAGCTAGCCCATTAAGTCAATAAAGCTACTCTAATAAACAACAGCTGAAAATGTTGGCTTTTGCCTTAGTGATAGATCTTCCTATTCTGTAGTGAGGCATGTACTAAGAAAAGGCTTGGAAAAGGTTGGCTGAGCGAGTCGACTAAAGAAATTGGAAGGCGACATGGGCAAAAAAAATCTTCAAAAATAAGAATAGCAAGCACACTGTGGAGGGCTTACATTGAACAAACTGAGCAGATGATAAGAGAGTGAAGAGTGGGCCTTGGCTAGATCCTAAGGAAGATTTACAGATGAGGAACTGAGGTATGCCCAAAATACAAGCTAAAGCAAGTGGCTCTGTAAAGCGCACTGACATGAGAAGAGTATGAAATTTTTTTATAGAGTAAAATCACCTTCTGATTTCAGCTTCTGAGATTTTTCCTTTAAAATGTTTTGCCATGCTATGCTTATTTGATGACTGTTACAAATTTAAGGTTGTGTTTCTTTTTACTGTGTCCCTCCATCCATCAGTCAAGCAGTAGCAGTTGTGAGACAGAACCTGGAGGAGTGGAAAAAAAAAAGCAGTTTCCTCTTAGACAGCAGAAGGGGCAGCAAGAGGGGCACAGAACAGATGAGAAAACAGCCAACTCATTTACAGATTTTCTCATTTGAGGTTCTTGATACAAAAACATTCCTGGTTCTGATGTGCAGACTGAGGCTTGTCTATATATTTATAAAATTAAGTGAAGTGCAAATCACACTAGAAGATTTATGCTAACGGTGTTTCTAAAACACACCAAAATGAGTAGAATGTATCACCAACTGCTTCTTGCAACTATACTCCTTCCACAGAAACATTTTTAATAGTTTAGCAATTAAAATAAAACAATACTTCAGCAGCTGAACCTAAGACGTCTGGATCTTGTAATGTGCCTTGCCAGACTCCCTTCATGACCTTAGTTCACTGTCTTCTTCCCCAGCTCTCACAGAGATGAGACAACTAATTCAAAAACAGTGTTGTTGAAAACTCCTGCTTAGCTTCTCTTTAACCCTCAAGATGCCTGCAGCACACAAGCATTCTAGCTTTTAGAGGTTCTCTGGGTGCTTATGTGATTTTTTGCTGTTTCCAAAGTATTAGGACTGAGCAGCTTGCACTTGATCCTGGCTAAAATATTGAAATTAGAGGGTCATCCACCTAAGATGACTGAAAAGCTTCATCTGGTCCTGAGTGCATCTGGTATGCAATCAGAAGAGCTAACCTCCTCAAATGCAGCTGCAGCTGCTATTTTAAAATACAGGGAGGATATGTCCCCTTTATATGATAGTCCACTTATGAGGGCTCTTGTCACGATGTGTGAAACACAGATTTAATTTCCTTCTCTTCCTGAGGGAATTCTGCCTCTCATTTCCCACCTCTCGAGAGTCATTTAATCTCCTGGTTAGAGCTTATTTTGGGTGGGAACATTTTTCACCTCTTCTGCTGAAGCAGTGCTGCCATTGCCAGAGCCACTGCCTATGGAAGAAAAGAAGGGTGCCTAACTCCCACGTATGCTTTAGGGAATCCCATGTGTGATTCTGGAGCATACTGTGGAAAGCAAATCTCTCACCATTAGGCATTGGGGAAGGGTGTGTGTGTGTGTATGTGTGGACACATTGCAATTTTAGCTAAGTCCCATATTGAACCTGCTTTAATTGTACCTTACCTAAAAGAGTTGTTCTAAAGATAAATAAACTGAGAGTTCAGATACTGATGTAGTGAATGCAGAATAAGTATTTTGAACAGAATGTGCACGAATGGGTTTGAATTTTATGATTCATGACACAAAATTATGAATATGCATGGACAAGTAAGTTACTGTTCATAGGACTTGCAATACCAATGAAAAGATACATTCATTAATAAAACATTGGGGGGAGGGGGAATCAAGTAGATTTGACATTTTTAAGACAAAATGGAAAGTTATTATATTTTCATTTAATCAGAACACTTTATAAAAGAAGAACTTGGATTAGGTATTGACAGAGTGTCACCTGATAAAAATGTGTGGTGAAGTTTGAGCAGCAGATGTCTCACCCAGGGACGCTTCCCTGAGGAAACAGCAGGAACCTCCTGTACACTCACTTTGCCTGGCATTCATCTCCCTACCAGCTGCCAATTTTAAACTATAGCAAGTCTCTCAGTTTATAGTCCTTTCAAGCTAAAATCTGTTACATTTGGGGAAAAATAGCAATACTTATGTAAATCAATAATTGCATTGTATGTAGTACAGTAAATCTATAACACGCCTAGAGTGACACTAACAACATCATGCACGGGTGTGTTATCAAGGAACATGTACAAAGTGGTTCATATGCATTATATTCTGGATATGTCTTGTTCTGTTTGGCATAAACAGCCCTCTTTTTGCAACCCAGGAATAAATATCACTTTGTTTCATCACTTTTTTTTTCTTCAATGAAACTATTTGCTAGGGCTAAATCCTTGCCTCCATTCACATCATAGTTCTGCCTTCAGTTTAAATACTCTACACAATGATTATTATTGATGTCTGCTATCTTTCATTCTGAACCGTAGAGCACTGGTTAAGCAGCCATGTAGAAGCTGGTGAAAATCTGGTTTCTTCATATTAATGAGAGTTGCAAAATTAGAGGCTGATATGAGATAATAATAGAAAAGAAAATACTGTGAAAGTACTGTGTCTGTGGAAGTTACTGTGAAAAGAGACTTAAATTAACTACTCTTTCATTCTACATGCTAATCTCCTGTTTTCTTGCCTCATTATGCTGGGTTTTGGTCCTATGAGTCACAAAATGTTCCAGTGCTGAATACAGACAACTTTTTACAGCTTACTTTGATGTTTCTCCTGAAAATATTCTTGTATTACTATTGTGAAATCACATGAAAGATGGCAGTTTGATCATCCGAGGGAACTGAAAGGGCTGAGGGCCAAGACAGGTGCAGGCAGAATCAATTGTTACAGCTGCTCTGTGATGTATACTCAAGCACTTTCCACTGTCAAACCAAAATAGGATTTCCAAATTTGTTTTCACAGGCATGTTTGAGATTTTAGCTCTCAATAATAAGTCTGACCTGGACCAGATTGAAACTAGCAGTGACAATATGCAAGTTCTACCTTTACATATGAGAATGATCATTCCTTTGGGCTCCCCAAGATAGAAAGACCTTCTAAAGGAACAAAAATTAGTAAGATATGCATTTTGTATCATTTTACAAAAATGTAAGGAAATGGTGATAATAAGAGAGGGATTTGACCATATCATTTCTAAAGAAACCAAAATCCAAATATCTCTTTCATATGACTTTTCACTAGCAAAGATAATGGGATGTCCATGATGTCCATTTGTCTCCATTTGCAGTTTAGCTCCCTTAACAAAAATTTAGACTCTAGGCTCTGATTTCTATTTTCCAATTTCCGCATGACTCACATTTTTTCCTTTCATTTTATTTAAGATATATGAAAGACCTCTATCACTCTTAGAACTGTGAGGGACCTCATCTCCCAACCACTCAAAACTTTCAGTTCTCCAGCTTTTAATTCTGTAAATATTGCTATGCTTTCTTTGGTTAAATGTTGAGATACATCTCCTCTAAATTTAGCGTCATGACTTTCCATCTGAAGCAGACACTTCTACTTATGGCAAAATTCACATAATCTCATCTTCTTTCCACATTCACTAGCAGCCATGTATAGTCTTATTGGACCATTTCTATTTGTAGTCATGTCCTCTGCCTTTAGTACCTGTTTTCCAAATATTACAATTATACTTTATATTGCTGTTATCATAATTTTTATTTTCAGTTTAAGGTAATGAATTTTTTATGCTAAGTATTAAGTGGCAAATTCATCGCAAAACTTAAAACCAGCCTTTATGATATATGTGTGTCTGTAAGAAAATGCAAGAAAGGCATCAGGAACTTTTTAAAATATTGACTATGGGTAACATTTTAAAGACTCTTAATATTCTTAATTTCTATTGATGTAAAATCTCAGATTGCTGCCTAGGAAATTTTTACCTTCCAACCAATGACTGTGAAAGTGAGAATACTCTTTTGCTACAGACAGGACAATTTCTTGTCCAGCAGAGCCATTCAGATGGAAGGCTGTGGTGAATGTGACTTCCTTGACTTGATTGTATTGCTAATATTTTCTTCCTGCAAGGCATTTCATATCAATTTTATTTTATTTATTTCCTTTTTTTAATGCTTCCATCTGCACTGATGACGTGAAGCAAAATCAAGACAGTCTTGAACTGAGCCACTTCCTTTGTTGGGTTTCATTCTTTTTCTTAATGAAAAGAACTCTGGACCCCTGCCCTTTGCAACTTGCAAAAAAGCAGTGCTGAAATATGTCTCCTGTTTTGCTGGATGTATTTGAGAGGCAATGTTGAAGTACGTTTGGTCATATTTTGATAATATAGGTGTCTCTGATTCCTGCCATGCTAAGTATGGATTTTGCTGCAGTTATGGTATAGCTATGATTGATGATCTCTTAGTGATAGATACAGACAGTGTTCATGTTGTCTTTGTTAAATCTTACTTTTCTTAGCTCTAACCATAGGGTTTGCTCCTTAGTGTGATTTAACTCGCCTTACTGGACAATTTCTTTCCTCTCAAAAGTATGAAAGGAATATTTTCCTTGTTAAGGGCCATGACATATAGTCTTCTATTAAAACTCACCTTGTTTCATCCTCAGGACATGAAATTATTTAGAATAGAGCTATTGAATGTCTGGTATTCACTTTCTATTCCTATATTTCACCCAGTGAAACGTTTTAGCTAGAAAATGACAAAGTTGTCTATTTGACTAGAATTTCTGGGCAGAGGATAATTCCAGTGGGTGTGGCTGTGTCCTAGAAAAAAATGGTCACATGTGATGGTTTGGGTAGGCTATACTCACTGTACAACATTGTAGGAAAATTCTTCATTGACAAGATGATTGTCTTTCCATTGCCATTGCCATCTCCTTGGCACCACCAGCCATTTGTGCAGCATTTTGGTGGTAGATCTTCCACATCCAAAATGCAGCAAGATGCAGACCCATCGCAGCATCCAAAATGCTGCAAGATGCAGCCTCATTGCACAGCAGCTGTGTATCATAGAAACATGTATTTCTGGCCAGAAAAGCTTATAAAAAATTATGGGAGTTTGGATATATTTTGCAAGAGATTTAGATACACACATTTTCTTTTCACTTAGATATTATACTCTTACCACTTTCTGATTTTCTGACCAAGGAATAAAAGCTGAAGTAGTGGAATGACTAAGAGAATGACTGTGGTATAATTCACATACCAGTTAAGTATGTGAGTTATAATTGAGCTTCTTTTCTAATTAAGTTAAACTCATGTCTTTCCATAGCTCTTTGGAGCCTTAATGTAAATATAGTTTATTTAATTTGTCAACATAACTTGTTTATTTACTGAGACATTATAAAGGAATGTAGAATCTGTGAACCCACTCTTTCTGTTGAGACAGGACTATATATGTTCTACAAAGGTTTTTCTCCTGCCTGAATCCCTTAAAGTGGATTAAAGACTGAATGACATCCTTCACACCCCCACCCTGCTTTGGAACAACAATGGGAAAATGTCCTGGTTTGCAGTTTTCTAACACTTTTTCTCTAATTACTTGTTTCACACATGAAAATACGTTTGCTGCTTTTATTTGCCCTGGGGGCTGCCTTTTAATGCATTTATCTATTGAGATTATTTATTTTTACACATCACTACAGAAGAGTCACTCTGAGTGCCATATTTTCTAATATCAAAAATTTGTATGCTTTGAGAATCCAATATCCTCACATCAACAAGTAATTTATTTCAGTAGGGACAGAGCAACAGAATGTATCTCATTTTCTGTGTTTGCATTTTGATATACTGATATGTATTAAAAGTACATGGTAGCTCTGAGCATGAGTGGATGACTTACATATGTCTATTTATATTCCATTACTGACCAAAGAATAGAAGGCAACTTCAGAAAATCAGATGTAACCTATTAAATACAATTATCACGAACATTTTTTCTAGTGAGGGTTAAAAATCATTTCACTTTAAGCTTTTTTCCATTGTCTCTACTTTATTCCGCAGGATATAAATCTATTTTGTAATTACTCCCTTCTTATCTCAGAAACTTTGCCTGACACACCATTCCATATGTTTATGATTCTCTGAATGAAAAAGTGTTCCCTGACAACCATTCAGACTTTTTTCCTTTAATTTCCATTTATGCCTTATTGTCTTATAATGTTCAGCTGAAAATATATGTTGCAATATTGTGTGACATTATCTGTATTACTTAAGATTTTATATAACCATACATCAATGAAACATCAGATAAATCTCACGCTTCTCCATTTTTTTTCCTACATCTTCCCTTCCGGAGCTGTATAGGTAGTAGATTCAATTAAGTTTCTATGACAAGTTGACTTTAAGCATTTCTTACAAACCTAGGATGGAACACACATGCAATTTTATTTGAGTCACTTTGTAAAGTGAACTGTATATCTCTATAGTTTACTAATACATATGTATATATACAGTTTCCTAATAATTCTCTGCCTTTAGAAAAAAATTAGAAAATTTGTTAAATGCTTGCACTCAGCACTATGCAGTATTGTTTACAGAACTTCATAGATTTACTAGCATTTGTAAATTAAGGGAATAATCCAGCAGCACGCTGAATAAGAGCTTCAGGACTAGAACACTATATAATGTTACTTGACTAATTTGCTGGACTTCCTAATAAATAACTAAGTAACACAAGAAAGGTATTGAGATGATTTGTAATCCTGCAGTAATGGCTTCTAAATAGTTAAGATTAGACTGAGAGATGAGAACCTTTTTCCCCTATATGCCATATACCAGCAGGGGACAAAATCAATCTTGTGAAGGCTCTGATTACTTGTGCTGCAAGTTTCTTGTCAGCAGATTCAAAATGTGCAGTGGAATGAATCTTCTGCAAGGTAGAGCTGCTGTCTATCAGCTGGGCATCTTTCCTCCCCTGTCTCCCTCCACCTTAACTTCCCATGGAATATCTGGTTGTGATAAATTAGAAGAAGAGAAAATACAAGACGCTTCAGTGCAACCATTTTAATCCTCTACTGTCAATGTAGAAGAAAGGTGACACCAATTTTAGTATCTTCCAGATGAAAAATGTCCCCTTGAACTGAGAATTTGAGGAACTTAAGGAACAAATGAAGGAATCGCTTTTGTTTAAAATATAATGCTACTTGAGTGTATATAAAAATGTTGTTTTCAAAGGACAAGATTTAAATCCATTAGGGGTTGTGATTTAATCTGAAAAAGATACCATAAATAAAATTCAAGCTAAAACCGAGCTCTTATTAGAAAGGGTAGAGAAAAAGCACTAGGGTTAAGGCAAGCATTTTGGGAGGCTGAAAATCCATATCTAAATAATTATCTGAACAGAATGTCAGAGTCAGATTTTATCTTTTTAGTAATCCAAACCAAATCCATATCTGGTCCTTGGGAAATTTTGCAGATTCTGTAGTAAAGATTTTGGGGGGATTATGCTTGAATTTTTATCAAGATTTAAGAAAACTATTTGTATATTTTCAATGAAATTAAAGTTATTTACAGTGAACTAAGAAAGAAATTTGGTGTTTTGAAAAGACTAATCTGTCATGCATTTTAACCATGTTTTCTCTCAGTCCTATAGAAAAGGAACTTGTGCTGTCTTGCTGCTTTGGTGAGGAGAAGTGTCAGTTTTTCTGCTTAGAGCTCTAATAGCAAGGTTCAATTTACAACACATGGAATTACTGCTTCCTTCTCCCCATCTTCACTATTCTTCAGTAGCCTTGGAAAGCAACACTAGATTCTAAATAATTATTTCCAGACTAAAGCATTCTGGAGAACTTGAAGAAAAGATTGGAAAATTGGGTACTAAATATTCTTAAAATTCTACTACAAAACCAACACCTAGAATCTTCCACAGCCTGTGAGAATAGAATTTTATCCAGTCTTCCAACAACCACAATTAGACAGACAGGTGGGTTGGTGAAGAGATGTCATCTTCCTATCCTGCAGATTGAGGACTGCATAGAGGAAATGGCCCAGCAAGGATAGAAGTTTGATGTTGTTCCTGTTTTCTGCTTCCAAATTCTAACTATCCATCCATTTTGCTCTCCCAAGATTCTTCCTCCGGTATTATTCAAGTTTTTCTGCTAAAATTGCTAATTTTATAACAAGAGGCCTGAATTTCTATTTGAAGGCAAAAATGTTCCATTTTAGCAGGCATGTAGCTGCAAATTGTATTAATTGTCAGATTAGCTGATATTTGGTTTTGCTTGCTAATCAAGTTCCCAGAGACCTAAAACACTCCCAGCACTCAACACTCACACTGCCCTCCACAATGGCAGAGACATGCTGCAGCCAGCAGAAGTTAATGATCTTCAATTTGAAAATCCTTTCCCGGAAGAAACCTCACAGAAGGGGAAACAGCCCAATGCAGTCTTCAGAGAGCTTTGAATTGGCTATTTCATCAATCCTCCAGATAATGGTTGAGTGCTGTGAGATAGGAAGTGGGAATGACTACACTTTTTCATCTTTTCTCATGATCCTTGGCACGGAGCACTACAGATGCCAATGATGTCAGGCTGAAAAGGTGATTCTGCTGTGCTTCTGTCGCCAGCTACAATATAAATCAGCTGTTTTCCATGATGTCAAGTGCTGTCCTCCACCCCATGCACATCTGAATCAATCTTTAGTAAAAAATAAAATTCTGGGAATTACAGTTTATTCAAATAAGCAGTAACTTGCAATAAAATTGCCATCATAGCATATATTATGTGCCTATGGGAGAGTTTTCAGTTTCTCAGATCTTTGGCCTGCCTCTTACTCAACTTCTGACACATCAGACCTGAGCTCAGACATTTCTATTTCAAGCAGTGCTTAGTATTTGAAAGGATGAAAACTCTTCTAGATGGTGGCCACTGAATATTATATCATCTTGAGCAGGAAACTGCAGTCCTGATAAGATGCTCTATGGGCTTTAGGTTAAAGAGCATTTTTGAAGACCTTGGAGAAATTAGGAGAGTGGCATTTCAGTCACCTCTAGCTCTGTCTGCTCTCCCCAGGGTCTTGTAGGAATGCTTAGTTGGGCAAAGGATGGAGGAGCAGAGACACCAGGCTCCCTTCAGGCATGTAGAGCTGGCTTTTAGGGGCCTGAGCCAACTGCACAGATGAACTTTGTAGCAGTGCTGCTTAGACTGAAATTGCCCCCAACACATTATAGAGAACAACATACGATAATCCCCTACACGCTGACACACGCACACAGAGACAGAGAAGAAAAAAAGAAAAAAAATGAAGACAGTATAGATTATAGTAAAGGGAGGCTCAAAATTGGCTACTGAATTTGAATTGCAAAGTAGCAATCAATTAGTTTATCATTAATCAGATAATTTTGGGGTTCGTGAATAATATGAAAGGAAAAGAAGAAATAACTACCAGGATAATTTTCAGGAACCATCTCTCAGCTTTATAAACTAATCCTCCTCTAATGGCCCTTTTTAATGTAATTTATAGGTTCATCATTACCCTTTTTGTATTAGTAATTATTTCTAAAATACCAAAGAACCATCTTTTTTTCAAGGTCCTTCCATGTGCCTGATTTACAGCTAGGCTCGTGTTGGACTCTGTCTTTCTGAGATTTGACATTTCAAAATATTTATAGCTCTTTTACATTAATGCCTTTCTCATGAATCTGAAGGTGACCGTTATTTCTTTCATCTTGTTGTAATTAAATGGATCAACTATAGCTTTATTATTTCCACTATTTATCTGTGCAGTGTGTTGGCACATTAAGATTAGCAAGTGATATTGAACATTATGTGAATTACAACAAACAAATATTTCCAAAACATGGGTTAAACTTGATGCATTGGCTAAGAAATCGTTCCAAGTGAAAGCACAAAATCTTTAATATTTTATTGATCAGATCTAAACCTTCTGCCCAAAGTGGCAATTAAATTTCAATTAAACTGACTGAAAGCATCATATTAAATTTCAGCACTTTACGAGCTATCAGATAATGCTGCAGGACAAATCTTTAGTATGATCACACTCTTTTCAAATTATATTATCCTGTTCATTCACAATAAAAGTGACAGCTTTAGGTATACTTTCAATATTTCTTGAATATAAACCCTCTAATGAACACATTTTATTGCCTTTAAATCAATTATTATTGGATATTTTAATAAAGTGAATTGAGCACTTTGTTTTACACACTGCTTAGAAGTTATTATATTTTGCAGTCAGCACAGCAAAGAACAGTAACAGTATGACAGAAATACCCAAAATACCTAACATTATGCTATAAATTAAATCAGCTATTTACAATTATGAATATGCTGCATTCCAATTCACAGCAGCTATTGGTATAACATATTAATTAATAGCTCTTTAGATCTTCAGGCTTTCAGTCTCATTGTGTTTCAAGAAATAAGATAAGATGAAGATATAATCAAAATTGCAAGAAGACCCTGCAAGTGCTTTTAAAGTGTTGTCATATGAAGACCTCAATATTTTACTGCTGCTTCTCCCTTTATTCCAGCGGCTCTATGCATGTGTTGATGTTTAGGTTGACCAAAATACAGCTGGTGGTGGGTAAATTTCTTTAATTCAAAGGACATTATCACTCAGTCTCCTTTTAAGTTATACACATACAGATATTTAAATGTCAATAACAACATTCACCAGATTTTTATCATTAAATATATAGATTAGGCATGAGGCAAATCTAACAAATGACTAAGAGTAGTCAAATCAATTTCACTTAGCAGGTGTTTGAGCATGTTGAACTGAATAGAAATCTATATTCTATTTTTAAAAGTTATGTTCTTATGGATGATTACCAAAATAATTATCCAGAAGCAGTAGATAAATCCTCAGGTGGACTTTTACAGTCATGTATAGTCATTACGTGAGGGAATACCTACATTCTAATCTCCATATAGTCTCTCCTTCTGCAGATGCCAAAGGTAAGAGACACAGGCAACTGGTTTGGGACAAGGCTTCATGTGGATTCATTGTCTACCAGCAAGTGGTGCCTTATGTAGTTTCTTAATTCCTCAAACTTCATTGTCTTTTGGCTAAGGTCATCAGGAAGAGGGACATAAAAGGCTAAAAGAAATACACTCAGTAGAGTTCAATTGCCCTTTGCTTCAAACAAGTCCATCTCCTCTAACAGTCAGATGCCTTGATATTGTCTTTCCCTTTTCATATCATGCCAGTTTTTCAAGTAGATTGAAATGTAATGTTCTGTTGTATTTGGATAGAATTAAAAATAAATGAGGGCAAATACAGAAGGGTGGGGGGAACACCTTTCAGATTATTCCTAGACCTTCTTTGTACTTGAAGTACAGAGTTAAAAATATGAGGCATGTCTTTTGGTGGTTACACAACAACACACTATTCCAGAGATTGCATTATTTCATGTGAATGAGCATGTTTTGTTTATTTTTGTCAGTAAACACTTCTTTTGCATTCAACTATCCTTGTCTCTTGGGAGCAGAGTGAGGAATTAGGTGTATAAGGAAACAGGAAGAAAAA
>NC_089686.1:30602271-30694771 GCF_031753505.1 Anomalospiza imberbis | reverse complement strand
TTCTAAACAAATACTTAGGCTATTTTGTCTACTATAGTTCAACATTACTTATGAACTTGAAAAGGTGCATTTACAAATTCTGCAAAATAGGAATTATGAGATAATTCACTATGAGAAATTCACTACTGGCAGGAAACACCCCTGTACAAATGTTACAAATGTATTTTACAAAGATTTTTTTTTTTTTTTTTTAATTTCAGAAGGCAGGAATGAACACCAGGACAAAACTGGTTCCATTCCATACATCATATTCATTATTCAGGTATTCCAAGGAATGAACTATAAGTAGCTAAGGACAAGAATATTTTGGCTAGTGTTTTGGCTTTTACTGGAATTGCTGTCAGTTTTGTCCTACTTGACATTTAGATTGTTACTCAAAGGGCAATAAGTTGTACTAATTACATGACATCTGAAAATTCAGTGAATCAAATGAGTTTCTTTTCCTACTTTTAAATCAAATTACAGAGGAAGCATGTGCAAGATACCTTGCAATCTTGTAAAAAGAAAAAAAAGGAAACTTTTCTGTGTTGTGTTTTAAAATATGCTGACTGAAACAGTGAAATTATATTACACTTTCTACTTTTAAAAATGCCAAATATTTCCAGCTGAAGTATTAAGGTATGCTGACTGTGAAAGCTTATACTATAACATCCACATAATCTTTGAAAAACAAATAACTTTTGCCTTCAGTGACTTCAAATCCCTCATACTTTCTGAGCATTCATTTTATGTCTTCAAATATTAATATAAAAAATTATCACATAATATTTTTCCCATTATATGATCTACTATATTTTATATGTATCAATTCATCAATTGCTCCAAAAACCAACAGAAAAGAATACCTCAAAGAGTACCTGAAAATCACTGCAATACTTATAAAATATTTTTTTAAATTACCATGAGTCCAATGAGAAATCTTCTTTTTGTAAATAAAAAGTTGATCCAAAAAGTTGCCTGTCTCTTGACAGGAAACAGCAAGGTCATCCTTGTTGAGTATCTCTATCTAACAAGCTGAAGCCAAAGTCTTCATTGGAGTCTGTCATTAAGGAATTGTCAAATATGTTTTATATAATTAAGCTCACACGCTTCAGCAATGCTTTTGTTTTGTGAGCTGACTTGTTAATTTTGCACTTACCCTAAAATACACTGATATTTTATGTTATTACGATCTTTTCAATTTACGCTTGAGGAAGGAAGAGGCAAGGCTTTGCTCAAATGCAAATTTTATTGATATACTTATGTAAGAGTCAGAAAATACTGACAAATATTATCACATAGCTGCTATGACTTAACTAGTTCAGATATCTATGTCATTGTAGGTACTAAGCCTATTCAGTAAAGAAATAAAGTATATTATTTAAAGAAACTGAGTGATCAACGTATAAGTGATAGATGAAGCAGCAGTTAGTAAAATAAAATGTGTCCTTGAGAGTTCATGTCTTTGACTGGGAACCCATGATGCAAGATTTTAGAGATAGTCATTTCCAAGCAAAGGCCTAAATGTTGACATTATAAGACTCAGTACAGAAACAGCTTACTTGTTTTGTGTGGGAGTGACTTGCTTTCTTTTAATGATAATTTTAAATAGTCTACATTCTTTTGCAGCAATTATAAAAATTTCCAGCAATCTTTTTGTCTTCTTTCACTCCTACCATTTTGATAAGTGGAATCATTACTTGATTTGGAATTTCCTGACTACCTCTGCTTCTAAGTCAAAAATTTCCAGACTTTTGTGGAGCTGAAATCCCAAGCTTTTAATGCTAAGTAAAACCATAGTTCCCTCTAAACAGTCTGTCCAGCTTCAAGGAAACAAATGTTGCCCTGAAGATTAATATGGTATTTCTAGAGTCTGATTCTTCTTTGGTACGCTATCTGTATGTGTGTCTATCTGCCTCTCTCTCTCTCTAGCTATCATATCTCTACTGCCCAAGTCTTACACTGCATAATTAGATGTATCTCATCCAGACACCTCTTTATCCCCATTTGTTTTTCACTTGGACACCAAAGAGCAATCCCACTTCTTGCTTACTGAAACAACGTGCTCTCTGGCCTAAAGGCAGCATTCTTGCCAGTTGCCAATGCTCATTATGGCTGTTGACTTGATTCCATAAATATCTTGATATGATTCCACAAAACCTACCTTATTGGCTTCTGTGCACTATGAAAATTTAAAGTAATCCACTACCTGAATTCCCTCTAAAGCTCAGTATATTCTGTTTATGTGCTCTCAGGCCAATCATAATGTTACCATGTGAATGCTCAGGTTTCTGATGACATTCACCTAAGAATGGTAGCTTTTGAAGGTTAAAATAGATTCATTTTTCAGGTAATTACAAAAATTTATTTGAGAGAAGAAGTGGTGATATAATCTTATTAGCTTTGTGTATTTTGATTATCTGAAAATGAAGTAGAAAATTTGCACTAAATATTAATTTTGAATGTAGATGGAAAGAACAAAACTAATTTGCTATTACATTTCCCACATTTACATCAACACAAAGCAAATTAATTTTTAATCAGAAGAGCAAAATGACCTTTACTCTCCTGAATTTTTGCATGGAGATACAATTATAAGTACTTGGGAATTTTCAGAAAAAGAAAGTACATTATTAGTAACTGACGGTAACACTACAAGCCTCATTCTCAGTTTGCTTCGATTACAGTAGGAAAAAATAGTTACTATCTATCCTGAGTATTAAACCAAATAGCTTGGTCCCTGTTTATGTTCTTCTGGTCGAGACTTTTCAGAGGAATTGAAAGGAGTTTACCAAAAAAAGTTAAATCATACTGAATTTCAGCGGGATTTTGACACTCATTCCATCATGTTTGACTGCATCATCCCATAGATCAAAATTGATGTTGAAGTTCTAGCTAGAAACTAGGAAGCCACTGTAGGTCAGAGAAAATTAGGCAAAAGGTTGCTCTCAGAGATATTCTAGGTGTGAGCTGCAATCTTTCGCTGTTTCAAGATAAAGAGCAGCTCAATATATGACACACCAGAGAAATCAGCAAAAACACAAAGTAATCGTATCTGTACCAGGAAGAAACGGATGTCACTGCTCAGACAATATAAAGAAATAAACAACACCTGGGCAAGGATATTTGACAATGGATCAGCCACCAAGAATCCAACAACTGTTACCATGTGAGCTGATAAACAGATGATCATTCTCGTTATTACTGTCTCGTTTGGTTGAACTTGTCTCAATCCCTTTCTACTGAACTCCAGCCAGCTCTTATTCATGTGTTCCCTTTCACACAAAAGCTGCTTGCACATTTTGTAGCCCTAGCAAGATCAGGTGCAATAGAGCTGTAAATATGGAGCCATCACCATGCTGAAATTTCAGCTGTTTCTGCTTCCTAGAAAGAGTGTAAAAAGAATGAGAGCCCTTGGAAGTCTATATGATGTGCCTTGAAGGAAAAAAACAATAACATTTCTTCATTTGGCTCCAATACATGCTCCAATATATGCTCAGTGAGGAAGAAATGGAGTCATGTCACTGACACTAAGGCTACTTCTGTGAGATCTATAAAAAAGAGAGAAAAAAACAATCTCATGATCAGTGTGTCAAAAGCAGCTGAGAGATATAACAGGACTGGTATGGGTGCACTCAAAGTCCCACTATTGCTACTATCATATGGCTTTTTGGCATAGTTGCTCTCAAAAGGAATTAGAAGAGGGTATTTTTACAAATCAGAAAATATGTGGGGTAGTTGTGCTTGGATTATCACAATTTGTATGTTGTCAGAAGAAAAATTTCTCCCTTTTTATGAATGCAAGTCTTTGTTAATTCTGTGATTTCACAAGTGTCTTGGTTTATCATATTTTCTTGTTTTTTTCTTTATATTCATCTAATTTTCAACTTGGTTGAAAGATGAAAACAATATAGATGAAAATGTAAGAATTATTTAAGGGAGCTGAGGGAGTTCTGTGAAGAACAGTGTAAATGCTGAATATATAAAATCAGGTAGAAGAGGCTCAAAGCCTGTTACAAGTGTATGCAAAGATTATATGTGCTTGTAACCATCCTGGTGGAAGAGCAAATCAAGGACATCTTGTAGACTACAAAATAGCTGCAATGGCTGTGGGCCAATCACGTCATAAACATGAACCTATAGAACCTGAACTGTCATTTATTTTATGTCAGTTCAAGTTCTTAACTTATTTATTTTCTAGACACAACTACAATGGAACAATAAAAGGAAGACTCAACTAGCAGAGGTCTCACCTCTATTTTGTATAATTTGCTACTTAAAAGCTTACAGAGTAAAACATGTAAATATATTCAGACCTGAGAGTAAGACCTTAGTAAGGAAATTACAGAGTATAGCTGAGGAAACTATGGACCATAAACAAGAAAAGCACTATGGCTACTAAGCACCTAGAAACCTGCTATAAATTGTTGCAAGGTTCTGCTTCAGTGGATTTAATATTCTGGGAGAGGCTGGCTTTTGGCTAGATGCAGTAGGAAATTCACTGGGGCGGGATATCACAAGGATTCTTGTTATATCCAGCCCAGCTGCAGCCCTTGGTGACATGAATGGGGGAAGCTGTCAGAGGTATTATCCAGTCCTGGAATGCAGATTTTCCTTTGGAACAGCACAGCTTGAGGAGAGAGGTACTGGAAATCACATAATGATGCTGCTGCTTATAAGATTTGTACTCCAGTGTTTCCAATCCTGAAAAATTTCAGAAAAGTCAGATCCTCTGTTGATGTAAATTAGCCTAGGCCCTTTCAAGTAAATTAAGGTACCTCAATTTTAAATTATTTCTCCCTTAGCTTGGAGGTGTTTATCCACACCTTATTTTTGAGGTTCTGAATCTAATTTTTTGTTTAGTTCCTCTCATTAAAGGAGTCTAGGACATGAAAGAATTTTGTATGCTATATTATTGTATGTTATTCGAGATTTTTAGCTGTTTTTTGAAGCATAGAGAATTGAAGGCAGAGAACCTTAAATGTCAAACTAAATATACAGGATGATAGTAGAGAACTACAGGGTCAGATGTTTGAATGAGGTTGGAACCTATTCAAACAGCCACATAAAGTGACCAGATTTTCAAATGCCCCAAGGAGCCAGTGGGTGGGAAACACTCTTAAATGCATGACTTGTTTCAATCAAATTTGAAGTCAGAGAAATTAGGGAGGTTCTCTCTAGTCTACATCTGGAGAGAAAGAGGAATAAATTTCTTTCCACTTTAAATTTTAGATATTTTCTAGAATAATGTTTTGTTACTGAATTCCACCACAATTCCCCTCACAAAATTTCAGTTTTCCTGAGCCAAGATGGTGAAAGGCTGATTAATTCTCTGCAGCTGACTCAGCATTCCCCTGATACACACAGTGCTATTTGCAAGAGAAGTAGCTATAGTCCTTTCTTCATCCAGAAAGAGGTAATTCTTTTCTTTCCAGCCTTTGGCCGGACCGGTAGGTCTTGCTATGCACCCTTTCACATATTTCATCGGAGGAAATTATGAGTCTTTTTAATTCAGGAGGAAAGTTTCCAAAAAGCATGACCCATCTGTTAAAGGTGTGCTTTGATGAACTTTCAGAAGAAATACCCCCCAGCATGAATAGCACCCTTTCCTAGAAAAATACAGAGGAATCTGGACTCCACCTGCTCAGAGCAGACATGAGCAAGATGATATATTTATGCTAAATTTTCATTTTTATTTAATTCTGAAAGTTGCCAACCTTTGCAAAAACACAACAAAAGTAATCTTTCAAGTATGACTTGTAATCAGACTTAATGATATCTGCTGACAATTTGAGACAGTAACTCTGGGAAAGGTGTGAAATATCATACTAATCACAACATGATGCTAAATCAACAATCTAATGATACTTTAAAAGTCAGCCACATTATTTGGTTAAAGGAAAAGAGAATAGCTTATCTTATGGACAATTAATAATTAGTAACTTGCTATGATAAGGTAGTCATATCTGAGAGCACACCCTGCACTTCATTTTTCCAGCAGCGGGACAACTGATATTTACCTGACCCATTTCTTCCCAGTTTTGGATTTTAGAATACTGGACTACACTTTTGTCAGTTCCAACTGGCATTAAAGCTGGCACAACCAAAACCTCCTGTAAAATCTGCTGAAGAAAATACAAAACTGGCTACTACCCCTTAACCCGGTGAGTACTAACATAACCTGTAACACAACGACCAAAGTAGCTTGAAGAAACAGGTGGATGTCTTGTACACGTGCAAGCTTATCTTTCCAATTTGCATCTTCAAAAAAAGACTCTAAATCTTTCTTCTAAATGTGAGGGATGACTATTGCAAGTCACAGCCATGAGGCCCAACATACCACAGAAGATTTCCCTCTAGCTGAAAGACATAATCAACCTAAAGGAAAGGCTGCTTTGAAAGATCTATTTTACAAAGAAATAGATTTCCCTATATTTTTCTCTTTTTTTCTTGTTTTTTCTTTTTTTTCCAAAGGGCATATAGCCAACTGTAGAAAATGCTGATATGACAGTTCTGGACTGGAATTACAGAAATCCAAATCCAGCCTAGCCTGCCCTCCATGCCTTAGGATGACAAGAACATAGGTCTTGCTACCCACTCAAAGTAAATCCATATGGGGAATGTTTCATGGAAACAGTAGTATGGGCCACCAGCTGGTAACACTGGAGAATTTTATTCTACCAAGGGTTCAGCTTTCTCTGCTGTCACCAAGTCATTTGCAGGCACTCCTTGCCAGGGTTTTTTGCCACTTATAATGCAGTGTCTATGGTTTCCATCATAAGTGACACAGCATTTTTGAAATATGTACTACATTAAGGTAAGGTATAATGAGTATACCACCCAGAAGGACTCACAAATACCTGAAAGCAGCAAGGTATGACCAAGGGAGGGGAAAACCAGTCTGTTGGATGACGCTGCTAGTTCTGAAAAAATTCATCACTTATATTAAATCCAAATTCTATTAATACGTAGTTGCCTGTGCAGGATAGTGAAAATCTTGTGGTTGGTATTGAAGGTAGTTGTGAGATTACAAACCCTTAGGAGTGACTTTTGTTCTACGATGTTAATGTGACTGTGTACATTGCTTTTATTTCCTTTACAGAAATAGAGTGTGCCTAAAACTTTGATTAACTTATTTTCTTTAAAATGGATTCTTCATAAAAATTTTGCAGGGAAGACATTTTTTCTAAAGAGTCTAGATTCTCAGTGGCACAAAAGGCAAGCCAATCAGACATTATACCAGGCCTAAAATTACCAGATGTGTCCCAACAAAATTCTGCAAATAATACTCCATATTACACTGGACTCCTGCATGTCTGAAATCCACTTTTCCCAAACCACTTACCTACTGTAATCACAGCATTGTACGTTGCGTGGGTGCACAGCATTCAGCCTGCTGGGATCTATTTTATACTCCCAATGCATACCAGATACCAGACTGGTAGATTACTATATCTGTGCTCTCCTACCTGTCACTGTGAATAAATGATTTAATATTCAGTTGTAGGATTAAAGCTTGATTTTTCTCTTAGGAAAGGAAAAAGTAGCATGTGTCTTACTAAATTTTATTCATCTCCCAACCCTGAAATCAGAACAATTTGCCTTTCTAAAAATTTTAGACATAGCCACCTATCACAATAATCAAAAATATTTTTCCTTAATATAAACTGATTAAATCACCAACCATGTACAATGATCTTCTGTGGTGTATCTCAGATTGGATTGGATAGTTTTGGGTTTTTTGTTTAACATATACATACAATGATGGTAACAGAATGTTCGTATTGAATAGGTAAACTCTTGAATATGAGAAAATCTAGAATCATTAAGGCAATGCACGCCATGTAAATTCAGCTTTCTTGGATAGCTTATGAAAATGGCTTTGATTACAGATGTCATATTTTTTCCATGGGTTCTATGCCTCACTCCATGCATGGGATGTACAGATAATCTATGAGCAGTGATCAAATACAGTTTTTATTCTCATTTTTCCATTGGTTACTTCAGGCCTTATTTACTACAAACTATTCAGCCTCAGATATGAAGAATTATTAACTTCCTCATGAGTTTTCCTATCACTCTAACTGCATCATCACAAATATTTACTATCTTACTTTTACAAAACCTCTGCTAGAAGAGAATGTATTTCCATATGGGTTCTTTCACAACATAGAAAGAAATAAAGCACAAAGATTAAAAATGAAAAAATTCCTTAGCATGAATGTCCAATTTGAGATATCTATAACTTAATGTTTTGGAATGTATGGCATGGAGTATCCTTTCATGCTCTCAGAATTCCTGTTCTCTTTCACTTATCTTTCAGCACTTTTGCCAGTCCAGCTCCAGAGTTCCAGAATTAATGTCACAAAATGAGAAAAACATGAAAAGTAGCCAGCTGTTTAAAACCCAAGTGAATTGATAAAGTCAATGTCCTGGATCTGAAGACTCCAGGACAGACAAAAAGACAACTATGTTATTTGGATCAGTTGCCTGATTTTTAAAATAATCTTTTTTTTTTTTTCTTTAACGTTTCCTTGTGTCATTCACCACAAAACCTGTGTAGTCAAAGAACCATTCTGAAGAAGATCCTTAATAACATAAATTTCAACCTCCCTAGAGTGGGGCCATCGGGCACCCTAAGTTTCTCTGATTCTTTAGAGTTCATCAAGGAGTGCTGGGAACAGCCAAGATTTTTTTTCTGCATTATTTTCTGTATATTATATGAAGAACAGCCTTTGGGGCTTTTTTGGGTATCTTTACCTATTGGACATCTAAGCACACACCTTCTGTGGGGGTCAAGCAAGCTAGTGCATTGCATGAGATACAATCCCATGTGAGCATCGTGGCAAAGGGTACCCTTAAGAGCTGTATCATAAAGCCGAAGCTTATTTGATCAACTAAGACTGCACAACTAGTCTTGGGCATTTCCTAACTTTAGAATGCCTGGCTTTGCAAGGCTAATTTTTGTGTGGCTTCTATTTACTTTTTCTTGTAATGCAACATATAACCATTTATTTTTGTCATGTGACATCATATTGATGTCAACACTGGTTTTCAATCAGAAAGCCAGCTTTCAACCTACTCATCTGTCTCATCATCTACCAGTGCAATGGGGGACCATGAGACATCACCAATGAGAGTCTCTCTGTGATTCTTTAAGCCACTTCTATACTACTAAGTGTGCTGGCAGATGCCTTGATTATTGTTCAACAAATATCTGCTGAGAGGAGAAATCTGGTAAGGCTCAAGAATTCCAGATTCAATTTTACATTTGGAGGACAAAGTGCTTTTGGGCTCAGCTCTTTCTGCCTATCTACCAAGCCAAATCTCCAATTTGGGATGTTTCCTCCTTTTTGTCAGTGTGCCAGACCTCTGTGTTCCCCTTCTTCATCATCTCAGTATCATCACCCTAAGTGTTATCACCTCCAGACACCTGCCTTTCAGCTCTACACATTTTACATCAATTTATTCCCTTTATATACCAGCACCCTTCCTCTCATACTCTCCAGTATTTTTTCAAGTTATTATTCCCCTGATTCCCAACTAAAGGCAGGTTATTTTTTCAAACATGGTGAAAGAATTTTGTTTCCAACTTAGAAACAACCAAACTGGTCTTGCAAGTCTTCAGGGCAGGGGGAGTGAACCTGAATGAAACAATTCTTCAAGGAAAAGTTTATATCACCCCATCGATGTTTTGACACAGTTCTAAACAAGTGAAAATATGGTCATCTAAAGGGAAGCATCAAACTAACTTGGCTGCAGGCAGTTGCTGGCTCCACCTACCATAAATCATTGTCCCTTTCACAAAGATAACCAGGCCTGAAAATGTTGCTTTTTCATTTACAAATATATCAGTTTGTCTCTTCTGGACCTGCTTTTTCACAGCATCCGGCACCAAAGGACCAGAAACTGGGCAAGCCTCCCTACATGTGAATTTCTTCAGTATGGGCTGATGCAGTGTCAGAATATCACAAATGAAGGAAGTGCCATGTTTGCAGCTCTGCTGCTCTTTGGCTATTGACAGATCTTTGCTCCAGAGTCACTATCAACCAGAGTACTGTAAATAAAAGCCCTGCAGCTACTTTTAAATCCTTCAAGATAACATGAAGGTATCCACAAAGTAAAGGTGCCATTATTAATTTATGTCTTTTCTGTCATTGTGGACAAGAATTTCCTTTTCCTCCACAAGATGTTGATCTAGAGATTTTCTGAAGGAACATAAATACACCAGTGCCAAAGGTGGAGCTCCTGGTTAAGAGGAATACAATTAGTCCACAATTTATGAAGAGTTTTGAATCCAGATTTACTGTGTATTGATTACATTTATGTGTATAAAACATGAGAGAAAACTGGAACACGTCAGGACAAATAATATGAGATTGTTCCACTCCCTACTACAAGCACAAGCAGAAACAGACTAGTCGTAGTCCAAGCTGTGCTTTCCCATTTGAGTCCTCCACGCCATATCTTGAATTGCCTTGCAATAGCTTTACATGGCAAATATAGGGAAGCCAAACTGACCTTTCAAAATGTGCTGAGTTTACAACATATGAACACACACAGAGCACAGCATGGCTAAACTGCTTTTAGACAAGGTAATCAAATCAAAAGGGATTAGATCAAGCTCAATTTATTTGAGATGTTTCAGCAGCCATGAGTGTCATCAAAATCTCTGTACATCACCAGAAGCAGGAAACCCAAGAAGTGACAAAACATTACCAAAAGCTACTGTTTGGAATAGCAAAGCTTTAAAGTGAGGCAGGGATTCCATATCTGCTGTACCATGGTATCTGAAGACTAAAGTGGTGCCATGTGATAGCACTATGGTATGCACATCATCATGAGATGAGTTTGCATAGCCAATCAGTAGCAATGTATCCACAGGAAGATGCATATAAGTTCTACTGGCAAAACTTAAATCAAGCTTTTTACAAGGATCAGAAAATATTACATCTGTACTGCTTCATCAGCATCATCATTTTCCATTGCCATTCTTCCACTAGTTTCTTTAGGTGGTTTCTGCCTGTGTGACAGGGTCTTCCCCTTTGGTGTATCTATCCCATGGACTAGTTTGCTGTACCAGCTCTTCCTTTCAAATCTCAGCTTGCTGACTAATCATCTAAGTTTGTTTTTATCATCATTCATGTATGGAATCATATTGTTTAATTCCAGAAGGCCTTCAGGGACACACTTGGCATGAAAGGAACCTTCTGAATTCTTGAACTGTATAGTCAATTGCAGCAGTGTGGCTGCTGCTGACAGTAATTCTTTGACCCCTCTTGCATGCCAGATTAAGAGCTACTGCTGTCTTACTGACCTCCTACCAATTTGGTACAGCCTGCCATGATCCCTAAACCACAGTATGTAGAAAGTACGATAAATGCATTTTCCTGAAGTCAAATCATTTTTATTCTGTAGCCTGAAGAATTTAAAAAACAACAGTCATTAAAATAAATATAATTTTGTCTCAACATCTCTGTGAGGAGAGTTAGGGAACTTCTGAGTAGATTGTGACTTACTTAAATTATTACTACCTGCTGTGACATACCTGTGCTGAGCTCGTTGTTGTTTAGTACTTGCTTGATTGAGCCAGCTTTTAAAATCCCAAGTTGTTTTCAAATTACCTGCTCAAGGTTAATTTCAAGCGGCTCTCTTCTCTATTGTTGCTGTTCCCTTGAGCTGTGCTTCAGAGTCCAGCTTCCAGGACCTTCAGAATCTCTTCCTCTTTGCTGTCTTTGTCCTTCTTTTCCTCCTCCTCCACAGATGTGCATCCAGTTGAGCAGCAGCAGTAACTTGTAGCCCTGCTTTGATGCTCCTTGCCTTCATTCTGTTAGTTGTTTGATATTTAAAAACCAGCAAAATCTTTGTTGCAGAAGCCATATAATCACTGTATCCTGGACATGTTATAGGCATTTTTGTTTATTTACTTACTTGTTTGGTTTTAAAGTACATCAATATTTGTTTTATATCAACCATATACATGATGGACAATGAAGCCAAGACATTTGAAGCTGAGGTGATCCATAGTCTTCTGACAGAGAAGATGAGCATCTTCTTTTTAAGTATCACTCCCAAGGTGGGTTATGATCTGCTGCAGCCTCTTTTCAGTTAAATATTTATTATAATTAGTGGTTTGTGCCATGTAAGGCACAGGAGTACATAAATAGGCTACTTACTGCTGAGGTAACACTAAGTACATTAGACATTGTAGTGAAGTTAGACTAACTTAGACTAGATATTCTAGTCACCACATAGTTATCCCCACCACTAATGGGTCAGGATTGTAAACAGTTGCATCCTAGCCATACAGCAAGGATTATCAATATTGACTCCAGTTGTTTTTTCTCATGAATCCCACAGAAATTAACAAGGGACTTGCTTTACAGAAAATATGACGATCCATCATTCCCTTGAAAATCATTCTGTAGCATTTACACTCTGAAAGCTGGATTCTCCAAGATGCAAAATATCTTCCCCTTATTCAGAAAAATGTTTTCAGTAAGTATTTAAAGCTGAGCATATAACTGCAGCTAGTAAGAGCCAATTTTGTGTTTACTTTCTTAAACATACATGAAGTCTTTTGGTGGGTTGTAGAGGAAATCTCAATAGTTTATAGGAGTGAATAAGGAATTATGAATTGAGTAAAGCTGAAAGAGTAACAAATCAGGACCCTGTCAATTAAAATGAAGTCCAGGTCCTCTTCCATTCTTTTTTCACCTACCAGAACATATCCTACTAGTTCACTCTGTCTTCTCCACAAGTTTCCTAAACAAAAAAAAAAGTTCTTACCTATTTTGCTTTATTTAAAATATACCAATAGCTGTTCTTCCACGTCTCCTGTCTGTTCAATACAAGTGAAAACCGTAAAATGAAGTTGAGTAATTCTGGCACACAAAGAAAGTGCAAGGAGACACTTTTGAACAGCCAGAAGACATAAAAGCACTGCTATATTATACTCTTTGTCATTCCAATTTTAACAATAAGTATATTAATCACCAGCACCACTGAAGTTTTGTGTGCAATTAGCATTTCAACACACTCTCCCATGGCTGGGGTGGAGCAGCTCGCCTCCATTGTGAGCTGCTTTTAATTGTGGTGCAAGAATGGACAGCTCTGTGATTGCATTTTGGAAACTGGTGGCAGTTCAGTTGTTAGAAGCAAGCTCAAGTTTCTTTGTTTGTTTGTTTATTTGTTCCTGTGCTTGTGCTTCTGCTGTGTTAACTCATGGAAATTGCTTAGGGACAGATTTAAATCAAAACAGACAGTTTCCATTTTTGCTCTGTAACTAGTAAGGTTTGTTTAAGAGGCGCTGCTGCTGGAACATAAGGCACGTCTGGAATGTTTGTTTACTTGCTTTTCTGAGCGTGTGCCCTTTTGTTAGGAGACAGGGCTTTCCATGGTGCAAATCTTCAGTGCCAGTGGCTGAATCTCTTTAAATAATTAAAATAATAGGGTATTGTGATGGGTTATTCTATATTTTTAAAATAAAGATGGGTGCATACTATTTAATGGCATGGCTTCAAAGATTAACCTTGTGCCTTACTGGTCTCTTAAAAACCTCCACAAATTACAAAAGCACACGGATGTAAATGGTTCCTAGGATTATGCCTCAGCAACTTGAAAATGTTTGTATTTCTTCTGTACTGGGTATATTTTGCTTACCCAAGCGGACAAGTCCTTTCTGGTTAATCCTGCCCAGTTCTGTGATTTGCCCATCCCATGGGGATTTGGTGCATGGAGGTTATTTGTTCTATTAATCAGGAGGTTCCTAAATTCTAATCCTTGGTAAAGCACTGGATTGCCATCTGACCTTGGCAAGTCACTTGACCTCCTTTTGCCTCGATCAATCCAGCTGGAAAATTGGGTAAAAAGCAGAACTTTACTGGAATATAGATGCTGCATCTGAGATTATATTTCTTTTGCAAATAATAAAGCAACTAGCTTAGAACTAAAAAAGGAACTTCTCTAAAAGGCAACTTTCTGGACTTTACTAATCTTTGTTACATTTTAAATTTGGTAGGAGGTTCATCAAAATGCCTTGTTTGACACAAGAATGTATGCTGCTGGTTGAATGGCTGATGCAAGGGGTTTGGTTTAACTTGAAAGACCACATAGCTTTCTTCATTTAGGAATTTACATTGGCTTCTTCTTGATGTAGGAGGAATGAGGTAATGAAGGGACTAGACATGGATATGATATCTGACTGAGACAGCAACATGCCACGGGCCAGATTTTCTGGCCTACTTTGCTCTACTTCATGGTTCCTAAGGGGGAAAAATAGAAAGAAGTAGCAGACAGTGCTTGTCCCCTGTTTAGGGAGGTAAAAAATGTTTTTTTTCCTGATGTGGTCACCCTGGGATCAAAAGGAAAGCCTATGTTGCTAAATTCTTCTATCATTCTATTGTTCGTTTTTTTACTCTGAATGACTACCATTCAGTATACTAATGGTGTAATTAGTGATATCTACACAAATACACCATATTTCACTGGAGACTAGAGGTTCAAATGCCCTCTTACAACTCTAAGAGAATCCTGATATTTTATATAGAAAACCAAATTTGGCTCAATACAAGAGTTTTTACTTGAAAGCACAACAAACGGGTAGCAGAGACTAACATGATGGCGTGACTGAAAGTGACACCCCAACAGAGGATACAGATAATAGAAAAGTACAAAGTCATGATGAATAGATCACCTGTATATACTTAATACATTCCAAGAAATTTACCAGTTTATTTTTGTGCATTCTGACTATTACTATGCTCTTGTTTACTTTTGCAAAATCATTAAGCACTTTACACCTCTGTATGATTCCAGGGAGCTCAGCCTTACTATCAGCAATATTTTTAAATTCATGATACTTATTTGAATGACTAAATAGGGGTTAAACTTGCATGTAGGATGTTAAATTCTGGAGAAGAAGGGGGTTTATATCATGAGAATAATTTAAATTTGAAACAGAAAACAGAACTCAAAGGAAAGATCACCTAAAGAGAAATTAGAATGAAGTGGTAGCAGATTTTGAAAAACAGAACTACCAATTTTCACAAAAGTAACTGAGCAGGAATTAATTCTCTTAGATAAAGGAAGAAAACAGTAACTAAAAGAAACAATCAAATTTTCTTGTGCTTTTTGGTGTTTTGTTTTCTTTTCTCCAGTTCTTCTATTAGTCTTTTATTCTTAGTGTCAAAGGCTCATATTTCTTTGTACTAATTCTCTTTGACAATAAGTTGGCAATTTCCTCACAAAAATATGCTGGTGATGTTTTAGGTCGGCCTCACCCTTAGGGAGATAAGGAGCATGGGAGGAGTCTAAGTTTCTTGTCATGTAAAATATAGAGAGGTATTTCTCCTTTGTTTCCATAAGCAAGAACTTCTATTTATTGCACAGCACAGAGTAGTCAAAATACACTGTCATTGGGTTCAGATTACTTTTCCATGTAGCAGGTAACCTTTAACTGGTAAAGGGGTGGTATGATATGTCTTTGAATGGCATCTCCTATATCATCTTCCCATAAAGCCCCACTGAATAAGTACCAAATAAAAAATATTTCTATCACCTGTCAGTCTATGCATAAAGGCATTAAAGTAGTTAAGAATCAGCTAGATATTTTAGAAAGAAGAGTTTCAAAGACATAGCTTCTCTGAAGAAAAAATGGAATTTTTCTAACGGAAAATTCCAAAATTATAACACTCACATCTCAAAACAAGAAAAAAATCAAAATTAATTAATTAAACATGTGTTACTGCTGTAATTAACATTATCTTATTATACCAAATATTTTCACTTTTTAAAACAGTAGATTTCAGTATATCAGAGTGAAATCATTTATTAAAACTTTCCTAAGAAAATGTGTAATTGCATCATAAATGGTTCTTTGACAAAGTCTGAGCTGCATCTGCTGTCTGGTTGAGCTATATTGCATATAATACAGTGCTAGGCACCATACAAGAGTAAAGGCAGGAATGATCTCACTTTACTGAAGAACTTGCATTCTAAAAAGAGAGAATGTAACAGATAAGAAGGGCAACAGATGAATCTTTGTTCCTTTCCCTGTCCCTTCTGATCCCTGCCCATACCAGTCTCCTCTGTTCAAGTCTGCACCTCCATCCACCATTTCTCCCCGTCTTTAAATTCTACGTCCACTTGTGAGTCATTCTCCAGTTTAAGCTTCGTCCAGACCTTCCACCTCTGGGTAACTGATGTGCAGAGAAGTGCTTTCATGTCACTGCAAGGTGCCTCAGTAAAGGCTATCTCCCAAGCATAGGTTCTGGTATTCTGGTACTGGATTAGTTTTACAGACAGACAGTCCAGACAGAAGCCAAGCTTTTTGACAGGATCCTCTTTTTGTTCTCTGTCTCTTGCCTTCTTGCACTGGTGTGCTGCTGGTGGCTCTTAGAAGGTTAACTAGAGTTTGTCTGATACGAGTTACTGGATACACTTGTCCAGGGTGTTCTTGAGCCATATGTTTGCATGTGTTTAACAATATTTTCCTTCTTTCTGCTGACATCCATCATTTATTTTTATCACGTTCCTCTTCTTCACTGATGCTACTTTATTAGGAAAGGGAGGGGAATGGGTAAGCATGAAGATGTGGATATGAATGATCATTCTTTCTATGTGCTATGTGATGGCTGGGAAATATTTTACATTTGTCAATGAAATCCCAAGTTTCAGTCCTGCATTTGTCATTGATGCAGAATTACTGAGGGGTGTAGTAACATCTCACTTCCTTGACTATTATTTCCTTTAAAATTTGTTTTGAAGGTTTAGGTAGTTGCTACTGATAATGTGTTCTGGTAAACAAAATGAAAACCAGTAGAAGTTATTGTATTTAACATGCATAGTGTCGGAGTGAGAACTATGGTGTTTGACCCTATCTGGGTTGGGCTTTGAGGAATTAACCAAGTGAATACTAATATTCAGCTTGCCTATATTCCTGATAATCTTCCTGCATTCACTGTGTGTCTGAACAGCCTTTGGCCAAAATTCACCATGTTCTCAGGACTATTCTCAAAGAAAAAAACAAAACCAAACCAAACAAACTCCCCTGGTTTCCTGAAAGGAATTATTTTTATGCTTTCCTCTGGGCACACAGAGAAAACAGTAACGTGTTAGCAATGTCATGTTATACAGAAAAAATATATTTTCTCTAATTGATGAAACAGTTATTTCCGGTTTTTATCAGTAATTAAATAATTTATGCTCGATTATGTGCCTGTATAAAAAACATGCTTGCATACATTTTTTATCTATCAGGCAGAATTCTCTATAAATGGTCAGTAAATCACACTGGTTTCTTTTTTTCTCCTTTTTCCTTTTTCTTGATCAAGCAAATATTATACCAGTGCAGAGAAAATATTACTGCCTGCTTAAGATGGAATTCTTCCTTGTGCCTCTCTTACTTAGAGGCATGTCTTAGAAAAATGATGGATTTTGGGACCTTGTCCTGTCTCCTTTCCTATTCTGGTATATTTATATTTAAAGTTTCATTGTCAGATAAAAGGCCTGTATTTAGTGGCTCTGGCTCTAGAAGTTTCATCTTCTGTAAAAAAGGTAAAGGCTTCATATTAGAAACAAGCAGATAATAGCTACCTCACATTGGTTGTCTGTAAGGCTTAATTCTTAGGACCTCAAAGAGTACTCAAAGTGGACTAGCCATGGGATCAAGCCTTCATGCAAAGACCTCCCAGGATTCCCTGGAAGAAGATGTGAATAATGTTCAAAGGAAAAGGTTCACTCTGTTATTATTTTTATTAGGTGTTATTATTTTTATTAGGACTACTGCTAGCATTCATATCTTACCTTTCTTTAAAATCACCTCCATTGTGCCAGAAGAGAGGTAGAAAGAATAGTGTCCTTTTCAGCCAGCTCTCAATTGTGTTTTGGGATAAGCTGTAGTGATTATAGAGGCAACATCATGTGAGTATTAGCATGATTAGGCTGCCATGTCTTAGCCATGGTGTCGTTCCCAGTACTTTGGAACCTATATATTCCTGGCAGCTGCCCTGTGTAGGAAGTAGTTTGTGTGTTGATGGATACCATGCAAATTGCCCTGTCTGAAGCAGCTCTTGCACAATCAACCTATTTGAGAGGAGAAAAAAATAGATTCCCGCTGTCTGTGTAATGCTGTTACTCAAACCACACCTAAATATCAGTAGGAGACTGAAAGTTTGGGGAATTGTTGGTTTTGGCTAGCAATTACTTTGCAGAATATAGCCAGATCCTGAGCTCAGTGACATGAGGATAAATCCAAAACTCAGCTGAAATGGCTTAAATACTCCAGGTTTACATCAAAGCAGTGTAGTCAGCATGACCTAACTGTGCAAATGACCATCTAAGACAAAGAAAAGCACTGTAAAATTATTTGTGCAAATGCCTGTGAAATTCTGAGCAGTATTTTCTGCTTTACATACTTTTCATTACTTTTTAAAACAATTTAAAGAAAGCTACCACATTGTCAAAGCAAGTTAACATTCTTTGAAAATCAATCTTCTTTTTTTAGGTGTATACTGTATATCCTCAGACATTTTTTTTTTGCCAGTGATGGTTTGACATGTTTTTATCTCCATGAACAACAAAGCCATTTATAATTCCATGCAATTGTCTTTTAAGATATGAAGGAGGAAAAAAACCATAATTTACAACACAAATATATTAGGTTTTTATATAAAAAGCATCACATGTATTGATCAAAATGACTTTCTTTACAATATTTGATGCTCAAAAGAGAACTAATTGTATTACATGTTATAAGAGCATATTATCCCATTCAAGCTGTGCCAAACAGGAAAATTGACAAGAAAGCGTCTACATTAGTCGCATACCTCCAAGTTGTAATCAGATAACAGCCTCTTTATACTGAAGTGATATTATTCTAAAGGACCTTTTCAGATGCCTTCTAATAAGAGTTAGGAATATCTTTATTAATCTTTATGTAGATTAGAAACATCTTCCACATATATCTTGCATTTCTGTACCTCTTAGTTAGATATATTTGTTGAGGATGCAGAGTCGTTCAACATAATGAAACTGCTACTCATATAATTCAAAAACCTAAAGTAAGACAGTTAATCTAAAGCACATCCATACATACTTATAAACAGAGGATGAAAACAAAATTGTCATGTATGCATACATAGCATATATATTCTATAATAATCTCTTCCTAATCAGTTGTGCACTTTATAAAACAATGTAAGAGAAATGACAATGCTGTCATTTGTATATTCTCCCTCAGTTCTCTAATGGAAAGCTTTTTTTTTTTCCTTGCCAACTCATTCCTGACAATGTTAATGATTCACTATAAAGCAGCTTCTGTGCTATGATTTGTGACATTCAGGCTGGTTAGATGGGAGGACTAGGCAGGTTTCTGGGGAGTGTTTTGGATGCAGAAATGCCTTGAAGATAGCACTTTATTATATTTAGGACAAGTATGACATCCCACTTCAAGGAATAGGCCCCTATACATATTGAGAAGGGATTTCTATGGTTTAAGTGGGGAGGAGAAGGTTAGTTTAAAAGAATGCCTCTGTGTTTTTTGAGACGACATAAAGATAGGAGGTAGAGAAATGGAGGCAGGAGGCAGAAGGATTATGGATAATGGAAGAATTTTGCCTGAGGGTATGTGCCTGCTTTGCCTATTCCTGTATAACTAGAATATTTATAATTCAAATACTTATCTTTAATAATTAAAAATGAAGGAATATTAAAGACAAAAGGTAGAGAATATTATGTACACATACGTAGGCATCATGCATTAAATCCTTACACTTGCAAAATATAGCAAGAGGTAGATTTAAAGAAGGTTAAAAAAGTGAATATTTTAAAATGTCTCAAAAAAAAGAATTTCTAATTCACTCCAATTCTGCCAGAAATGATACCCCTTACTTCTTATTTCTACACATAACTAGTCATAGAGAGAGCTACTAAAAATACACTGCACGGTGGCTTGACATCAGCACATCAACAATTAAAAAGTGGATACAAATATTTCAGGTTTTCACAACCTTAAAAGTTTTGCTCATGATTTATGAAAACATCAGATTTGCCAGGGCAATTGCATTTTGCTTTTACAGGACACTTAGTTACATAGCTTAAGTAAACTGCTAGTTGCAACAGAATGTAATATTCTACCACCTTCAGTAGCACCCTCTGATCTGCTTTCCACAGACAGCAAAGAAACAAAGAAAAACAGCCATTGCTGTGGATAGAGAAGAGTGTTTGAAAAGAGAAAGAGACCTCAAATATGCCCTTAGGTATTATAAAGCTGTCAATTACAAGCAGTAAAACAATACAAAGGCTGCAACAAATAATTTATAAAAAGAAAATTATACAAACAATAACAGAAATTAATCCATTATCTTTGAATCATTTGAAAGATGCCATTTCAAATGTTATAAATTAGCATAAATAAACAAAAAAGGTTATGGTTAAATAAAAGTTTATATTTCAGAAACAGAAATCTTATACACCAAAATATCAGTAAATCAAAGATTCAAGTCATATTACTCACTAAGGTAAAGTAGTTCAATTTTGAAGTAGCTTGGCTATATGAAATTGAATTTATGGATGATAGGTTAAACTAATGCTTGAAAATCAGAGGTGTTAATATTTACACCTTTGCTCATTACAGCAAGGAAAAGACTAATGAAGAATTAGATATCCAAGTGTCTTTACTCTTCCATCAAACAGAGTAATCTGTGGCTGAACATTATTAGAACCTGACAATAATAAGAACTATTCTTTTATATACATATATGAAATAATGTTTTAAAATGGATGCTAAAACACCTGATGACAGGTTTAATATATTTATGCTGATACTAAATTAGAACTATTGAATAAGACTAATGAAATCATTATTTCAAATGGAGGAAGCATTCGTAATCTAAAAATATACTGGAAAAAGTAGTGAAATGCTGCTGTTGAAATATGAGTACATTATGTATAATCTACTTCATCAAACCCTGCAGATTTAGATCAACCATGTTACTTACTTGGGGCTTTTGATAGATGCCTGAAATATTACAGATCAAATAAACATATATATAAAGATCGCTGTTTTTAAAGTATAAATGTCCAAACAAGATTTTTAATTTAAATCTTGGTTGGTTGGTTGGTTTGGTTAGATTTTTTTTTCCCTAGAAAATATCAGGAGTTTTCTCTTAGCACATGATCCACCACCTATCCCAGTCAATGAAGTGGTGTCATTGACTTCAATCAGTTTTAGGTCTGGCTCATTGGACAGAGAAACAAGAAGAAAAATATAGCATTTTAGGAGTTATAGTGCCAGTCTTAAAATTACCTGGAAAAGGCATGTGTAAGTGACAAGGGAATACAATGCCACAAGCATTACCTGCTCAGTGCCAAAGTGACAAAGGCTTTAGGTAGGACTGGGAGTTGCTACACAGCACACACCACAGTTGAGGGTAGTGGTGACAATCAGCCCCGGGGTAGACCCAGGACAGTGAGCCTGCTGGCCCAATAGCAGTAACCTGAACCTCTTCTGTCTTTATCTTGCACCCACTGCGTCAGAGGCTCAAGGCAAGCCACAGGTTGTCTTTGCTCACATCCTGTCAACACAGGTTGATGATGATGAGTAATAGATGGGAGAGATATGTGATGCTTAATTAATTACGTTTGACTGCTGTGTTCTTATTTTTCTTTTCTTTTTTTTTTTTTGTTTAATTTCTTTTTGCCATATGCATTTTAAGTTTCTAGTAATTACAAGCTTTTATTTTTGGAGAGTGCTTTTGTGAAGAGGAGCTGTTGAAAGAAATTTTATAGTAGTTTATCCAAATGCTGGTACTACCTGTTTGTGAACTTTTTAATGGAGACAGTGGTGTCTTTGGACTTTTGTATTTTAAAATAAAACCTACTTTCTTCATTTATGCACATCTGTTCATTTGAAAAGCTATTATTACAAAGGAAAGGAAAGGATTTTTTTAAAAAATTGATACAGAACAATATAATATATCAAGTAGATCAGAAATGAAAAGCTGTTAGACCTCAGTGTATTCTTTGATCCACACACAGCCCAGAGCCCTTTCCTAAATTTGTATTTGTCTAGTGCATACTTTGATTGGCCTTTCAGTATTCTGTGCCATCTACTTCTTCTGCGCAGAGAGATATCTCTAGTTCTTCTTTCCAAGTACTTTTGCAATCATGACATCTTCTAAAGAAAGGTCACTGTTGAGCTTCACCCTTATGGTTGTTCCAACACACACCTACAAATACAAGAAAAGAGAATTAAAAGAAAAAAAAGTATTAATGAAAAAATGGGGTTTAGTGTCTTTAAGTAAAAAGAAGGTTAAGTCCAAGCAAACCCACTCTTCCTGATATACAAACTTGTCTGGGCTAGCTTCTACTTCTTCCTGTTTGTTTTTTTTTTTTTAGCCAAAATGTTAAGGAATTAATGTGAGTAGAATGAAGAACAGGCTAAAAAAAGCCTGTATCAGCATGCAGCATGCATGCAGGAGGAATACAGGAGATGAAGTGGTGTATCCATGAATGAAGTGAATATCTAACTTGTCAACCAGCTGATGACATGGACCTGTTTGGATGCTTGAAAAGCATCCTGTCTACAATCACAGAAAGGAGGAGCTCAGCAAGTGCTGAACTAGACAGTGTGCATTTAGTAGCACAAAAGTGATTTCATCAATGCCACATAGGATTGCGGTGGAGTGACAGAGCAGGGAAGATGAGCAGCGGACTGCAATATCTGTGGACTTCAGCAGAGACTCCACAGTTAATTTCAGAAGAATTATAAACTGCTGGCAAGCAGTTGGTAGCACTGGAACAAAAATTATTGCTCTCTCAAAATTCTGTATTCTTTAGGTGCTAAACCTGCTATCCTGTGAGTATTAAACACTGCAAAAATTATCTTCTGAAATATGCAGTATTTGTCTGGGTGAATCTTTTCCTATGCTTGATGGTCCCTTTGTAACACAAGAAGATAACCTATTTTTAAAAATTAATAACATAGCCTCTGCCTGAAGCTGAACATGCTCAACTTTTAAACATCTTTCATAATTATAACGTGGAAAATACCTTCCTTTTAAAATTAGGTGGTTACAGATGCAGCAAGTGGCTGTCTGTGTGAGTTCACTCAACTACGTATTCTCAGATATCTTCTAAAAAATCCAGCCATATGAGGACGTGAATAAGCCTGCACTGAGATGGGTGCAGTCTGTTCCTGGAATTCCTCTTCAGTATTATGGCATCTTCTTTTTGCATGTCATTCTGCTGGGTAGAGAACAGGTGATGATGTATTTTAAGCACTTCATCGTGGCATGGAAAATTTGTGGTCAGTTTTGAACAGAGACATCCCAGAATATGAAGGTAAGTTGCTGAACATTGGATTTGCATCCTCATTTTCATAGCACAGTTGCTACAAGTGCTTGATCTATGCTCAGTAAAAGAGTTTGGTCCAGTAGCCTGTCAATGCCCCCAGCTGCTTTCCTGTGGCTTAGTAACAGTAGTAAATATTCTCATGCTAAATCATACTCGTATGAATATCACCTCCAGAAATGAACAAGAATCTTGGTATACTCCTCTGGTTATCCAACTGCATGTATGAGGGCAATCTTAGGTTTGGCAAAGAGGGTGGGGATCTGCTCTGTCTGTACTTGAGCAGTGCTCATGAGAGCTGGAAGCAGGGAGAAAATTACATGGATTTAAAGTTCATGAAAAGAGAAAATGTATAAATATTAAGGAGGTAGAAGGACCAGAATGCACGGATACAGGTAACTGCAAACAAAAGTTTGCTAATCACGTATTTATAGACCAGTCCAGATATTCATAGCAAATTACATCCACGCTTCAAAACAAATGCAATTCCCCACACTTTCAGGAGAGTTGGCCTGCTCAGACTTAGTGCATATGACTGGCATGTATAAGGGTAGAGGGTATGGGAGTATGGATACCTACATATGTGTAGACAGATCCTCAGTTCATACACCAAATTTTATGCCAGAAACCACTGATGTCTAGAATAAAAATGAAGGAAATTGGCAGGACATCATGGATTCCAAGATATTTATAAACTTGGAAAGCTTTAACAATGTAAAGCTGTGTTAAGATGGAGCCAACTACTGAGAATGCTGGCAGCCTGGAAGCTAAAAAGCTCTGTATGTTCATCTATAGTTATGTTTGAGCATGTTTCAGCATATTTGTGCTGTTCTTGTAATATACTAAAACTCAAAGTATCTCTCTCAACCTGTCAAGAGCCAAGTCCATTGTTTCCTTTTGCTATTACATTTCTGTTTTTCCTTTTCACTATCTCACACCCAAACTCTTAATTAGTGCTGTGTTTGTATAGAAATTTAAATTGCCTAAAAAATTATGTGTTGACCAATGCAACATAATAGTGCTTTCGCAACTTCTACAACACTTGTTCTTGATAAAGAGAAGAAAACCTCAAACTCTTAAATTAATGAAAATTCTTTAATGTCATTATCATAACATTTAAGCCAGCTTCTAAAAATAACATGCTAAAAAACATCTCAGTAATTACAAAAGCCTCTCCAATAGGCAGCATACAGAAACACACACTCAGGATCTTCCATGTGGTGACAAAACAGCTGAAGTAGCTGGGAAGGCTTTAGGTTTACATCTGAAGTGATGTTGCCCACGGCTAGAACACAGTGTATAAGCTCAGACATGCAACTTTTCATTCAAAACAGAATGTGTGTAAAGAATTAAGGCACCAAGAGACATAAAAAATTAAATATTTAGTTGCCTAATTGCCAATGCTAGTCTGATTAATAAACAAAATGTGTTAGATACACTAATTTATAGGGAGCAATTATATATGATTAATACCACATCCAGTGGAATGATTCATATCACTGGAATGTTAAAATCACTGGCCATGAACTGTTAGGAAAGAGAGGGATACTACAGGAAAACAGTGGATGATGTATACAAAAGGCAGCATTATCTGGTCTAAAATTATTGACAAAGTAAAAAAAAATATTTGCCATGCTTATTTATCAACATATTAAATAATAAATCTTGAGATGGAGTAGTGATGCAGAAGTTAACAGCAGGCTACCAGATTGAATTTAGGAAGAGGAGGAGCTGCTCTTTAAAAATCTATCTGAGATGGCTAGATAGAAAAACTGCATTGTGAGGATGCTAATCAGGAGTAATGTGCAGGAAATTTTACCCACTGAAAGATCCTTGGAGTCTCTGAAAACTTCAGACGACCTTCTAATAGAAGTATTTAAAGAAATTTAATAAAATTCAAGAAGTAACTTTGATCTTATGGATAAAAAATGATCTACCAACAGTTATCAAAGTGTTAGTGGACACAGTATAACTTTCTACTTATGTGCAAACAAGCTACAGTTCCATTCTGTAGTCAAACATCCAGAAGTATTTCAGGAGTGATATATCAGGTGGTATTTTTCTTTCTATCTTGTCTTGTCTCTTGAGTTAGAGGCTCCCAGCTCTTGCTGGTTTCAGAACTCAGTAGGAGCTAAGAACTACAAAACTACCTTTCTCCAGATCTCATGGCTCGTCATTTATGGTGCTGGACCAACCCTGCTGTGTGACACTCTAAACCTCTGCATTTATCACTCACACTGAGGGTGGCTGAACCCTGGGGCAGGAGACACACGTGTATATATACAGTTAAAACCAGCTTTGAACAGATTTCAGGGGAATAGAGTGTTTAAAGATAGAAGCATATGACAACTGGGACCTTTTTAAAGATAATTTGTGGACTGCTGAGAAGGAGGGAAGGAAGGAAGTTTAGAAGGAAGTTCGGTAGTTCAGAAGTTCGGAGGTTCGGAAGGAAGTTCGGAAGTTTGGAAGTTTGGAAGGAAGTTTGGAAGGAAGGAAGGAAGGAAGTTAGGAAGGAAGTTTGGAAGGAAGTTTGGAAGGAAGTTTGGAAGGAAGTTTGGAAGTTTGGAAGTTTGGAAGTTTGGAAGGAAGTTAGGAAGGAAGTTTGGAAGGAAGTTTGGAAGTTTGGAAGTTTGGAAGGAAGTTTGGAAGGAAGTTTGGAAGGAAGGAAGTTTGGAAGGAAGGAAGTTTGGAAGGAAGGAAGTTTGGAAGGAAGTTTGGAAGTTTGGAAGGAAGTTTGGAAGGAAGTTTGGAAGGAAGTTTGGAAGGAAGTTTGGAAGGAAGGAAGTTTGGAAGGAAGTTTGGAAGGAAGTTTGGAAGGAAGTTTGGAAGGAAGGAAGGAAGTTTGGAAGGAAGGAAGGAAGTTTGGAAGGAAGGAAGTTTGGAAGGAAGTTTGGAAGGAAGTTTGGAAGGAAGTTTGGAAGTTTGGAAGTTTGGAAGTTTGGAAGTTTGGAAGTTTGGAAGTTTGGAAGGAAGTTTGGAAGGAAGTTTGGAAGGAAGTTTGGAAGTTTGGAAGGAAGTTTGGAAGGAAGGAAGTTTGGAAGGAAGTTTGGAAGGAAGTTTGGAAGGAAGGAAGTTTGGAAGGAAGGAAGTTTGGAAGGAAGGAAGTTTGGAAGGAAGGAAGTTTGGAAGGAAGGAAGTTTGGAAGTTTGGAAGTTTGGAAGTTTGGAAGTTTGGAAGTTTGGAAGTTTGGAAGTTTGGAAGGAAGGAAGGAAGGAAGGAAGGAAGGAAGGAAGGAAGGAAGGAAGGAAGGAAGGAAGGAAGGAAGGAAGGAAGGAAGGAAGGAAGGAAGGAGTCTAGCCATAGAACAAAACTGAGAATTTTCAAAAATTTTCTAAACTGAAAATTGTCTCTATCAGGAGTCAAAAGAATTTTAAATAATTAAATACAGAGGGGAAATGAGACACTGATTACAGTGGATAAAAATCAACAACAGCAGAATGAAAATAACTGAAATATCTAAAAACTCTATGTCCCATACTGCTGGTTTTGTAGTATATGAGAAAAACAGTACCTAGTGATGACAGATTCCTACTATGCAACAAATGTAAAATTATGAGTCTGCAGAAGAGGAAGAAGAATTCAACAAATATTTATTTTCTGGAAAGATTATGCTTTTGCATTTCATAGAAAAGAAAAATTATATCCATTAGTAACAATAGAGAGGACATTGTCTAAGACATTGTCTAAGAAACTCCATGAGATAATAGTGTTGGCATTTAACAAACCTTGGAAAAATTAATATTTTGCCAGCATCTTAAAAAGAAAAGTCTACCTGACTGTAGCCTACACTGCTGACATGAAGCCTGAATTAAGTAATAGTAATAAGGTGATGTAACCAGTGAAAAATTGAATGTGATAGCATAATGTAGAGGAATGTGGTTGTCTGGAAAACATTCCATCTTCTTCTGGTTTGGTGATAGTATTATAGGTTTGATTATTAAATATACTTGCATCTGTTGTAGTCAGAATAAAAATCAATCTCTTTTCTTAGTGAAGATAAAATATAACAGATTAATAGATTATAGTCTTCAAGCAAAAGCCTGAAGAAAATATTCCTAACAGCAGAAAAGATTTTATTCCAACACAGAAAGGCATGCTAGGAGTAGTTTGAAGGTCTTGTTATATAAACATAAATTAGAAATACATATTAAAAGCTATGTTTATTAAGCTGTGAAACTACCTATTTGCAATCTTCAAAACAAAATGGGGCATTTCCTAAATACACAGTATCTTAAACAGAAATATGAGTATAGTGTAAAATTTAGGTGGCACTTTTGTTGATTGTCATGTCTTCTGGCCTTAAAATCTGCAAAACTTTCTGTTAAAACAAAAGTAATTTTGCCATTGATTTCAGTAGGAATAGTTATGTTATATTAATAACCTCATATAACTGAAGATAATAATTCAGAATTATTCAAGATAGAGCTAATGGCCAAATATTGAGCTTTTAGGATTTTGAAACCCATTTATAGACTTCAGAAATTAAATTGCATCCATAATTAAGGCTCCTTATTATTATTTACAGGCTACTGACTTGTCAACAGCAAGACTTATTAGTAGAAGTAAAAATGTCTTTTAAATGTAGAGAAAAAGGCAGCCTTAGTGCACAAGAAATTTATAACCACTCTGAACAGAACACTAGAAAATATGCAACCAAGTATGATCCTGTTCCAGCATCAGGGAATGGGCAATATATCTACCAAAGAAGGGGCCAAGGTGTCTGCATTGATGCAGATGAACCCTGATATCTCACACTTGTGACTTGTCTGTATTGCCCTCCTCTAATAGTCATTCATCACAGCCTAGATGCATGAAGATAGGCCAGATCTAGTCAATGAAATGGACTCAAAATACTTACTTCAACATATAGTGTCTCACTGAATGTTTCCCAAATTCAACAGAGAGTTGATGCAGCATTCTAACTCCAATAGTTCCATAACTTCAGAATTCAGTGTTGACAGAGGGTCACCAGTTGGGTTATAAGGCCATTCTTATCAAACACAGGAACAAAACTTTTATTCTTCTCTTAATCCTATTTTCAGGCTCAGAAAAAAGTATGTATTTTTTGTAGTGCATGAAGAAGTAAGAGACAACTTTAACTAACATTTTATCCTGACTTTCTTTTAATAATGGTTATGGTAGTAGTGGTTGCGCTGTGCCAAATTACAGACCACTGTTTGAATGAAATCTCTCTACCTAGGGATTCTTCCCACCTCTTCATATATTTGCATTTATCTTCCAAATCTATTTTAATGAGCTCTATATAAAAATGAGAGCTCATACTTCTCGAGCCTGATGAACAGGTAATTACTGTTTTGATTCCCATGTGAGGTCTTTGAAAATCCATCTTGTCATGGAAGTTAAGGGCATAATGTCTTAATTGTAGGTAGGAGAGTGGGGATAGTGCTTAGGCTGAATATTCTACCATGTAACCATTGTCCAAAATATCTTTACACAAATGACGTATCAATTGTGATTCAGTTTTCACCTGTATGTGAAAGTGAGGCTAGATTTTTCTGCCAGAGTCTTGAGTATTCCCTTTCTCTGCTAAACTAAAAGCTGGTTTTTATATTTCTCTGTTTCATAAGTTTATAATCAGATAGAAAATAGTATGGTCTATTGATGAAAAATTAGGTCCATTCATTATCGTCTTATGGCAATTAGAAGGAACACCTACATTAATAAAGGTAGGAGAAAATTATCCTCTTCAACCTACTTTTTTGGTGTTGATGGACTGCATTCAGGTAAAAATTTCATTCCTTCCTGTTCAAACATGCCGTGGGATTCTCATGTTATTGTATGTTGATCCAAAGATGATAGTTCCAAGAACTTTCCCCATACACCAGCTATTAGACAGCTAATGGGTGCACCCATGGGTAATGGGGGCAGAAAATTCTGCCTGTCCTGAGGCACAATGCCCCTGGGATCAGTGATGCAATGGGAAAATTCTGTATACCAACAGTAGTAGTAGTGGAGTAAAGTCCAAGATTTCCACAGCAAATAGAGCTTAACAGAATTTTTTCAATTCTATTTTTCCACAGAAAAAAAAATAAAAAAGCTAAAAAGCATTTTCAAGTCAATGTCAGGCAAGAACTGGGAAGACAAACCTGGCCAATGTAGGGATTTGGAGGCCCAGCCTGGAAGGAGAGAAGCTTCTAGCAGAGACAGACATGTGACCTGTCTCCTGGAAGAGCAGATAGAAGTGGAGACTGCAGTTAATTTTTTAGCTATCCATTCTGGAATTGATTAACACCCAGTTTTCTGATCTCACATTGTATCATCCTTGGTCTTTGGCAGATTAAAATAAGTAAAACTAATTTAGAATTCATGTCAAGTTCATGACACCTGCTTAAGCAACAAAACGAAAAAGGTTATTCCTTTATAAAGAATAAAATAGTTGATCTTTAATATTCTATTTCACTTCAAAGTGTATCTATTTTTAATTTTTGGGGGAAATAACTTTTGTTTAAAGGGAAATGAAACAAAATGCTTTTCCTCAGATTAATAAGAACCTTTTGGTTGATCCAAAATGAATGTTTTTCAGTGTACATTTTAAAAAGGAAAGAAATAATAATTCAGGTTTAAGTTGATCCAGAAGGTATATTTTTTCAATCTTTTTCTAGCATGAATCTGAGAAAAGTAGTTTTACTTGCTCAGTTCTGCACAGAGGTACAAATGGAGACTGCAGAAGAGAGAGGTGCTCAGCATCCTTGAAAATCAGGACATTAAAATAATGGTTTTACCCTATTTATCTTAAAGAGAAAGGAAATTGTACAATAAATATATTTAGATATGATACCAATATAGGAAGGACTGGAAATAGCAAACATCAGAGGAGCTTAGAAAGCATTAAAATGAATACAATTTAACATGGGCAAATGTAAAATAATATACATGGAGAAAAATACTATCTGGCATAAAATCAAAGGAACATTCTATAGGAAAAATAGTAATGTGGAAAAGATTTGGGGTGGGAGATAACATATTGGACATGAGGTTTCAATTTAATGATGTTGCACAAGTAGCAGACCTATTCATGAAAACAAAGAGATAATTAGGATTTTGATTAGCTTATTGCTAATGGTTGATGAGGTATTTTACTTCTTATCATTAGCCAAATTCTGTGCTACTTGGAGAAGTCAATCTATTCAGAATAGCCTTCAAAAGTTTTTTGTGTTACATTACTTTTTTGTAAATAAATTTGTCTGCTATTATGTTCGGTATGTGCAGCACATGTCTCAGAGACACTCCAGGAAACGATGACAGAAACAAGTATTACAAGGTGTGATCTATTTTGTGAGAGGCTAAGGGTACTTCATGGTTAGAGCTTAAGGAAAAGAAGTTATGATAACAGTCTGTAAACATTTAAATGGAAATAGTCCAAAATGAAGGAAAGATGATTAACTGAGGTTGGAAATGGCATGTTAAGGAACAATAACTTGAAAGAGGAGAGAAATGTGTATATAAAAATTAAAAACAAAATGTAAGTTACAAGGACAATGAGAGGAAGGGAAAATTTACCCTAGAGGTAGTTATTACACCATATCTACATGTGCTTCAAAGAAGATTTGATAAAACCTCAAAGGCTTTTACAGAAGACAAGCTTTCCATGTAGGGCATTGTACTATTAGCCCCAAATGTTCTTTCACACTTGTTCCAGACTTGAAGTAGTTTGTGTTTTGCTGTGCTTCTTTTAAAATTTCTAAACTTCAGATTCTTTTTTGTATTCACAAATCTGACAAGATGGGTATGCTTTTGCTTTGTTAATATTTTTCCAGTTCAAGATGGTAAGGCTTGACCTGGAAAAAATGGAAGGGCTGGCAAGCACTGTTGGGTTTATCTGGTTTGGCATTTCTGCTGACATCTTCCAGTACAACCTTGAACAAGCACAACAGGCAAGCGTCTGAAGCCCCCAAGTCCAAGACTGACAGTTTCAGAACCTTCATGGTTTTGTTGATAGGTGTTTCAGTTAATGAATCACTCTGCACCAAGAGAAATTCTCAAAACTTCTCCAGATGCAAGAATGCAGCTCAGAACTAGTTAGCTTTCATTTCACAGGTTCAAGGGATTTTCTGCAACAGTACATATTTTTTTATTTCCTAATGCATTTGGAGTTTATGAAGAACAGGATGACAGTCAAGGATAAAAATAATAAAAAAATAAAAGGTAAGAAAAATATTTTCGGTTTTTCCCCATCATACCCCTGCTCAATCCAAGCCTTGCCTGCAGGGATTTTAAGATAGAAATCACATGGCTAACATTAAAATCTTGTTAAAGGATTAGGGGCCATGTCCTGAGCCAGGGTAAATTGAATACAGCTCCTTGGACTTCAGCACAGCTTTACCCTTTCACAGCACTTGAAGATCTGACCATAAAAATGTCTTGGGCTGGTTTATTACAAGAATGGATAGGTTCGTTCATATTTGATTTCTGGCTCCAAGTTTTCTTGACCTGTTACAGTTGTCCAATTCTTGGTAAAACTGAAATAAAAAATTACATGCAGAGTCTGATACTTGAAAGGGCCTTGCAAGATAGGAAATGCAAGAAGGAGACTTGCCAAACAAAGTTATGTTGCCTCATTTTTAGCCATTATGCTACATATTTTAATTGCATGTGCATACACTTTTATAAAACTATTGCCCCATTTTGTGTATCGGCTGGAATGAGGATCCTGTTCTATATTTCCCGTTATCTTTTCCACTCCATGTGTGGGTCCCTGCCTAATTTATAATACTGCCATCCAAACCTTACATAAAATACACAAATTATTCATGTCTTCATGAGCTTTTCCATAGTGACTCATTAATTATTTTTATTCCATCTTATGTGAAAAATATTATAATTTCCTTTCCACAGATGAGAGAACTAAGAGGAAAGGAGCATGGCCAGTTTTGGGCCACAAAGCAGATCAGTGGCAGGCCCAGAGCTCCTGGCTCCCAGTTTGTATTTATTTGTTCCAAAAAATGAGGGCTAGACATGTTCACATCTTCCAGTACATACACTGGTGTTTATGAAAGCTATTCCAGAAGTCAAGGCAAAAATACTGCAATGGGAGCATTCAATTAATGACAAACACAGAGGTCACCTATAAAAATATTAAATTGATGCTACTTACAGAATTTCTGGGATAGCAAAAAATCTAATCCTTTCACAGTCTACAGCTTAACCACTTGATTGTACTTCCTGTTTATGAAATCGCTTATTTTATTCAACTTTTTTCTCTTTACACAACACGATGTGCAGCTTCCAGCAACAGGCCTCTCTTTAGCACGAGGAGTGTTTGACAAGTGCCTGGGTTTGTCATGTTTGAAATCTGAAAATAATGTGAATTTGTTATTATTCAAGAATGTGTGTTTTAATTGCTTTAAAATTAATTATTGAATTTATGAGACTCTGGACTGTGCCACCATCTTGCAAAAGTATGAAGTAATATGTTAACAACCTTGCTTATATACTGGAACCTGAGGTGCTTCTATATAAGCAAGCTCCATCCTACTTCACTAATAATACACAACAATAATATGCAGTGTAAGAGGAAAGATTCATGACACATTATTTCACAGTCTATCAGACACACACATCACAAAGAAATAGTTGGTCTGGTTTTTTTCCTGGAAGCTCAGTTAAGGACTGACATATCTAAAAATATTTTCTTTATTTAAAATGGGTATTTATATAATCAAATTAAAGTATACAGAAACGTTATTTGTATGCCTTTTAATCTCAACATTTTATTTTGTTATGATAATAGAAAGTTATAAAGTCATAGAACATATCAGTCTCCTGATAAACTCATTTAATATTGTCCATTTTAAGCTATTGGCACTTCTCCAAGGCAGAGATTGAAGAGTTTCCCTGCAGGAGTATCCAGAGGATCTGTGTACTCATTTGATCAATCGTGTTGGATCCACAAGGATTCTATTTTGTCTTAGCCTATTCCTCAGAGCTTTTATAGGAAACTAAAAGAGACAGAGATACATTTAAATATAAATTTGCATCTTTTTGTCACCTGAAAATATGATCTCTCCTGTGTTAGAAGAATGAGAGAGCTGAACATCATGAGAAAGGCTGTGTTTACAGCCCTTTTCTCTGGAACTAGAACTGAAAATGTCACAAGATCTGAGAAGTATGCGCTTGGGAAATTTTCAGTCCAAAGGTGCAAATTAAAGAGGTTCAGGACTTTTTCTAAAAAGCTTCTGGGTAAGCAGAAGAACTTTGAATATGTACTTGTACAACACAACTTGCGAGGTTAAAGCTGAAGGACTAGAAATCTTTGGTCACATTTATCTCACCAGCACAAGAAAATTAATCTCAAGTACATAGGAGATTTAGTTGTTATATTGCAATACAATTTCTCCAAATGTATTTCAGCAATGAACTTCACTAGATGTTGGATTATCAAAATGGATATTCAGGAGATTTCTGGACAGCTCTACTTAGACAGGAATCTTTTCATCTGACAATTCAGATTTTTTTTTTTTTTATCCTAAACCTTTTGAGACAGAAAATATGTTGTATCCCTCAGGTAGAGTAAAGGATGCACAGCAGCCACTACAGAAGCAGAGACACTAGACAGATGGATGGACATATATACTATTACAAATACTTGCTAGCATAGTGCTGCTAATCTAAAGGTCAGAAAGCAAAAAGCAATCCAGAACATCAACTTGATTGTGGATACTCCTCCCCAGAGGACATGTTTATCAAGACTTTCTGAAATCAGGTTGGCAGCTTATGAAAGATGTGATCTTGCTCCCACATGTCTCATGCAAAACCACAGGAAATAATATTCATGTTCTTCACACCAGAAGTCAAGACACATAATCCAGTGCCATATAGTCATTTGCTATACAGCATAGTTAAGAGGCTTTGGCTTGTGTTCTGTGGTCAAACAATATGTATGAACAAGCCTACAGACTTTTTTCTTTTTCATCTGTAAAAATTATTTCCCATTGTCACCCTCATTGGTGTTTTCATGATTCACCCCTCAAATAGCTGCTTTTCCGAGCACATTCTCCTTTCTGATGGTTAGCAATTGTACATTGCAATCCTTCTGCATAGGTGCCTAATGTCAAAATGTGACTGTACTGTACTGAAACTGTACTGTATGACTGTTTCCCCTCTTATAATCTATTTTTTGGACCATTTTACACTTCCTGTACATTTTACACTAATATAAATGCACCAAAATGTAAAAGTAGAGTCTGATCTGAAGTAATTTTCCAATGGGCAATTTACATTCTCACTTTTGCAACTGCTATATTTAGCAATTGTAAGGGAAAATAAGAAAAGTGAAATTTCTGAACAAAAATGATTGAAGCCTGATTACAGCAAAAAGCTAGATTATTGTGTAGGGCTGATTTTTTAGAATATGTACCCCTTTCAAATTCTAAAAATGTGTGTCTATTTTAGACATTTGTAAGGCATTTGGCAAGCACTGCTTAGAAGATGATATTGAAATTTAATTTTAAATGTTTGAAAAGCGTAGTTTAGGTCAGAAATGGAAGCTTATCTGAAGAGATCAGCCTCTACCCGGTGGGACAAATCTCACATCATGCAGACAACAGGAATTAATTTCTGGCAATTTCCACTAATGTAAACTTTGATAAGACAGGTTATTGAAAAGTATTAATTATATGATGCTGGCAAAGCCTAAGGTCCAGTTTAGTTGATTAAACCCATTGCATGACGATTTTGTACATTGCCTATCCAGAGAACACCAGTTCTAACAGGCAATACTAATGCTTAAAAATCAGTGGTTTTTTGGATGTTGTCTTAATCTCAGTTCCGTATCCACAAATCTGAAAGTCTTGATATACTTCCAAGAATAAAGGTGAAAGGTTCTACAGATTCAGATCATGTTTCATGGTTTTTTTTTTCCTTCATATCAATCCTCTTATTTGAATTATCTTTCTTTCTCAGGATTCTGTATGAACACTCTAGAAATCTTGGGGGCTCCTAAAGAGAAAATGCAGAGAGGAATCTCTTGGAAGGGGCAAAATATGAGATGTAGTTTCCTCTGATTCATCCATATCTATTGTGGAAAACATGAATCCCAGGAGATAGCCAGGGGCTAGGGAAGATTGAGAATGAATATGGATGTAGCATTATTGCTAAAGGATGGAGTGAGATGCCAAGAACTTGGAGCACGGGTGAACGCGTGATCTATCTCCTGGTTTTGAACTCTGGAATCCAGCATGTCTGAGACATTTCTCCAATCTATTCTGCCAGAGAGCAAGAAAAGGGTTAGACTAACCTGCACAGGAACAGTTAAGGAGCCTTTTCTGCATGGAAATCCTGTGGGAAATATTGTCCTTTCGCCTCTTCTGCAGGGTTTTTACTGCTAGAGGGGACAATCAGGCCCAGACACATTACATACAGATAATCCACCTAATCTCATTTCAACAATTATTTATATCTCTCCTCCTGAACTTATTCCAAACAGACAAATGTATCCTCCTTTGACTGCTGTGTAAAAGGATGTCCCTTTTCACTGTAGTAATGCCTAACCTTCAACCATCAAGTTTTCCCTATAAAATAAAAGGGAAGTATATCTGATCCAGGAGATTGCAAATAATATCTGTGTTAGATAAATAAATTGTTAATGGCTGCTAGCCATTGATTTATTTTCTGACCTGATTTTTCTGGCTCAAAAATTCATTTCCATGCTTGGTGGGGAATATTCTTTTAAATCATAGGATTTGGTCTACACTAGGGAAATTTCTTCCAAATTTTTAGTGGTTTTAGAAGTGCTTTGCCATTGCAATTTTTAAAGTGTTTGGAATTGTTGTTTAGGCATCACTGTGTTGGTATCAACTAAGATCAGTCCGAATTTTTTGGTGCTTAATCTAAACAAGAACTTGAAGTGGCTTTTAAGCCAGAATTCAAGAGCACATATTAAGAAGTAATGACACTCCTGGGAGCTTTGAGTGGCACTGAACCTCTGAATTCACAGCTTTCCATATTGCTCCCAGTGTTCCTGGGAATTTGATCATATCTCAGTGAAAGAGGAGGTGTTTCTTAAAGATGCTGTTCTTAGGCCCTAAACTCATGCAATATCTGGTATGAACAACTTGCAAGCATTTTAACACCGTGCAGGTATTTATGAATTTGTGTCCAATAGGCAGCTTCAACCACTAAGTAATGCCATGCCCAGGCTTTCAGACTTTCTAGGTAATGAAGTCAATATATTGACAGTAGTATGGTTCTGCATTAGGTCTTCAAGTAAGGTTGTGTTGAATTATAACATCTGTTAACATTCAAGTTTCAAATTTCAACCTGTAGCCATATTTCTTTTGGTGAATATTTTTATAATACATGAAGAGTAATATTATAGCACCATGAATGACTGTGATCAAACAGCTGTTGCTCTCAAAAAATCTTCTATTGTAAACTCAGCAAATTTTTGGTATTAACAGCTTTTCTATTAAGAAAAAAACCCAAAGGAAAAAGAAATAAAAAACCTTCTGCACCTTCTGTATCATGAAAAGGACAGGTTTTCTCTAACTAACCTGAACACACTTAGGTAACTACATTTCAGTGGGCATAGGTGCAAGGTTTCTGTTAAATAACAGCTGTATTTCCTGGAGGGGAGGTCCTTTTAATAGCAAAAAAAAATTTTTAGAGCAGGCATTTAGGCTCTGCTTTCCCCAGTAGATGTCACTTGCAGTACATAATATTTCATGTAAAGAAGTCAGAGTATATAGAAATGCATTGCTTTCCCTGAAATATGCAAGCTAAATTAAAAAGCCACTTTAGTGCCCTGTGTATGTAATAAGTTTGGCATTTGGTTTGTTTTAACAGATGGCATTGAAATAACAAAAGGTAAAGCATTTTTTCCCAATTGATCAGTGAGGATTATGACACTTTCTCCTGTAATTTGAAATAACAGAAGGAGACAAATATACTTGTTGACACATGTGAGGTCTGGGTCACACATGATCTAATATTGTATTGACAAGTAGTTTTTGGCAATTGCTAGACTTACTCAAAAGAGAAAATGTATTATGTAATTTTTTTTTTTTTTTTTTTACTTCAGAAGCATTAGCATTTTGGATTAAATTTAGGAGGGGAAACCTATAGAACACATACACCCCAAAACAAAGGAGAACTTGTGGATATATGACATATTTAAGGGAAACTGACTTCTGGTACAGTTGATTAGAAATTTAAGCAATGTTCTAGGAACATTTTACATGATTTCTAATAATTTTTAATCTATTTATTTTATTATAACTATAGTGTAACACCATCGTTTTCAGTCAGATCACTATGGCCTTATATACATGCAAACCCCACATTTTCAGGCCTTGGGGCCTCAGGGATACACTGATCGCTCCTGATGGTAAATTATCCACAAATACTTACATTATGTTAACTTACATCATTTTCCTCGTCTCCAGCTGGTATGCCAGTCAAGATGACATTATAAAATTTAGGTTCTGGTTGCTCATTTGCTGGCTGATCTCTGGTTTGTATTCATCCCTCCTCTGCTCACCTTAGTAACTCTTCCTTTCAACAGATATGACTGCTATACTGCTGTATTCATTTCCATTCCACTCTCCATTGAGTGGATGTGTTGGCCACTTTTGAACTTTAGTCTTCTCCCTTTTTTTTTCTGGATTCTGATCAAAGACTCACAGAAAACCCCAAGACTGACTTAGAGAGAGGAATAAAAACTAGCTATGCTATCTTCTCATCTTATTTCCATCTCATTCCCCTATTTCCCCCAGACAACCACACACAAAAACAACTTTGAGACTTTTCATAAGGAATGCCAAGAAGGCAGGAACCACAGAGATTTGGACATGATGCCCACTTTTACACCTTTGTTCTCTCCCAGCTGAATAAGTCGATGGTGGATAAACTGTGTCCTGCTCATGACAGGCTTTGAGAACCCTACCATGAGGGAGTAGTGTAGATCATTAAAGTTTTGTCCCTCACCCCCAAAGAAACTTAGTGTACACTGTAAATGAAAGGAGTAAAAGCCTAGAAATACAACAGAAATACATTTTTCCCCAAAATGCAGCTGAAAGTGACTACTCCATGGGAAACTTGAAACCAGCTGCAGTAAATTTGGTCTTACTGAGAACTACCTGCTGTCTTGGTTTTTCTGCACAAGGTGAGGAAAGGAGATGAGAGGCAAACATAGACGGCCAAAGACGATGCAGAAAAACTATTAGAGAGCAAAGAGGGGCAAAAAAGAGGGGCAAGAAAGATCATGAAGGGCCTTGAGGGGAAGCCATATGAAGAGTGGCTGCGGTCACTTGGTCTGTTCAGCCTGGAGGAGACCTCACTGCAGTTACATCTTCCTGGGGGGAGAAGAGGAGGGACAGGCATTGATCTCTGTGGTCACGAGTGAAAGCCTCCAAAGGAATGGCAGAAAGCTGCATCAGGGAAGGTTTAGGTTAGATATTAAGAAAATATTCTTCACCCAGAGTGAAGATTAAGAAAATATTCTTCACCCAGAGGGTGGTCGGGCACTGGAACAGGCTCCCCAGGGAAGTGGTCACAGCACCAGCCTGACAGAGCTCAAGAAGTGTTTGGACAACGCTCTGAGGCACAAAGTGTGACTCTTGAGGATCCAGGAGTCGGACTCAATGATCCTGATGTGCCCTTTCCAACTCAGCTTATTCTCTGATTCTGAAAAAAATGCAAGCTCTCAAAAGGAGTATTTATACTCTTGAACCTGGGAAGAGATGTATAGAAATGTATAAATATAGATCACATACAGGGAGCCAAGTCTCCCTTTATTTGATTTGATAATTCATAACAGAGATGTAGCATTCAAGTGGTCTAATATGAGCTGCTCTGCATTGCCTGCCTCAGGTCACATATCATACAAGGTCTGTAAATATTTACATGCCAAGTCATAGGCCAAAAATCAGTATCAATATACTTAAAGAAGGGCTTATAAATTAAGACCAGAGGTAATTGGTTTGAAAGATATAGAAAACTCCACAAAGAGCAAAGCAGAGAAAGAAATCTGGGAACTAATTAAAAGGCAAAATCCTGATTAATTTAATCAGGTTTCTGGGTACCGTGGAGACTCATGCTCTCTTGTTGTGATATTTTAACTCTCTTTTTTCCATTTTCTTCAGGAAAAAGGAATTTGCCAGAAAATAAAAATAACCCAACCCTTTGAATTTCACCTGCCACAGGCTGTTGGTATTATGCTGAACTGAAGAATGGTCTGTAACACCATTGACCTATTTTCATAAGTAATGCAATGTCTAGTTAAAGCTGACTCTATCCAGGACAACCACATTTTTTTAAGCAGCATTCACATGACACAGTGATGTGCCCAATGTAAGTCTGGAGAGATTAAACCAGTTTTTGGTATTTATTTCCTTTGCTTATAGGCACACACAAGTTGTTTTTGACAATAATTTCTAATGCAAAGAGATGATAATTTTTCATTTAAATGAAGATGTGCTTTACTAAAAATGCATAAGGTTATAAACAGGCAAACAAATCTTGTAGAATGTAATGTAAAAACAGAGCTTTGAACAGGGATTACAAAATTAATGTATCGGACATATTCTGGTACCTCACATCAGAGGATTTCATATTCTCTTACTAATTTCATGTCACAGAACCACAAAGAAATTTATTGTGAGCTTCCTTTTGTAGGCATAGAGGTATACATATAGTTCACCTCTGATAAACCTAGCCAGTCATAGTGAGGCACAGAGCCAGAAGGAAATCTAAGACTTGATTTCAAGATCTGTGCTAAGACCAAGAGGTAACTTTCCCTTTCACTCTTGCTAAGGGGAGATTAATTTGTCTCTGCACAGATTGGGAAAGTTGAAGGGAATGTTCCTGAAAAAGCAATTGAGTCTTTTACATTCCTGAGTTACTCTTTCTAACTTATCTATTGTTTATTCATGCTGAGATAAACACAGATTTAAAGAAGGTATTGCGGAAAGCTCTCTGAATTCAAGCATGGCACATAGAGGTATCTTTTGATATTGTGATGGCATGAGCGATACGTTATCTTCTGACAAGCTCACGTAGGGGATTGGGCAGGACATAAGGTTATCCCTTTCCTAAGTTATTCGACATCTGTTTTTTTCCTTTTACTGTGTTTTGACAAGAGTTAATTTCCAGCTTCATTCAAGTGAGTGGATGGTTTTAAAGGCAGCACTGCAAGAAGTCATGTGCTGCTTCTTATAGAACCAGAGTATCCTATGCCATTTCCAAGTGGATATCCCTTCTTGATTTTGCTGTCAGTATTGGTAAATGTATATATTTAGCTTCACCTGACCCAGCAGAGCTTCATCTGTCATGCCAGAAAGTAAGGCTGGCGCATGGGATGTAAAAGTTATTGAAGAAAGGGAATCAGTTACTATATTAGAGTGAGTGTTAAGCAATCAAAATATAAACCCTTAGGAAAAACAAACACCCTCGTGTAATTTTAAATGAGCAGATTACTTCTGGCAGTTTTGCCTTTTGGTTCTGTATTCTTATCTACTTTTGAAACCATTCAATTTCAAATATCCACAGAACTCACAATTAAGACAGGAGCCCAATACTTTATTGAGCCAGAAAAATTAAGAAGCTCTGAGTTAAATGGTCAGGCTGGCCATCCTTCAAGTGATCATTCTTTTAAATCCCTGTGCTCCAGCAATTTTCTCTGAGACTTGCAGCTTATCTGATTCCCACTTTTGAGAGCTAAATTCTCTGAAAGAAGTAGATAATCTCCACTGACTATGATTTTATGACAGGATTTTCATTAGCAGGTTATCCTTCTACTGAAGCCAAATGAAGTGAGTAATTATTCTCTTTTGCAGTATTGTTGACAACTGAATTTTTGTCGTACTAAGCAACTCAACACAGGAGGTTGGATACTCAATGGAAACTATAATTCTCCTGGGGGAAAAAATTAAGAAATTATATCTGGTCACTTTATACACACCAGGCCTCCAAGTAAATGCTGAATTGCAAAAAAAATAACACATTCAAAAAGAATATTTATGTGTCCCTTTCTCACTACATGTGCAGTATTTTTCTCCTATGTCACAAAAACTGTAACCACAATTTACAAGTATATGCACAATCAAATTGCTATTGATTTAGCAATGCCTTTCTTTGATGTCCCTTGCCTTAACCTCATTTATAAAGCTGTTTTGCATTATTTCAAACTGTCAATGATTTGTGACTCATGCATATTCAAATCTAATTTGCACTTACCTTTTTTGCATACATGCTTACTTGTAGTATGTCTCATTTGCCCTTTGTTTTGTGTTTATTTTCAGGTTATTTAGTGAAGTAAACTCTGTCTTTAAAGCAATAGCATCAAGTTAAACACAAGTTGTGTAATTCTCACCTTACTAGAGTCTTATATCACTGCAATTCCATTAACTTCCCTAGAGTTTCTCCAGCTTAAGTGAAGAGAAAGAGGTCCATGAGTTATTTTTTACTGTTTTTTCTTTGTCTGTGTGTTCATACCAACACAATTTAGCATGTTTCTTTGGAATTTCAATGGCATTATTTAGTATTTTATTCAGAAAGGAATACCAGCATTAACTGTCTCATCCTAGTATTTCAGATTCTAGGACAATTTGAATCTCCAAATCCGAGTGAAAATTAAGTTGTTCCTCTGACTTAAACTACTTTTTTATCAGAGGAAAAAAAATTTCATTTTACTTATTTTTTGTGGTAAATCCAGTAGAATAAATTCCCAGTTTAAGAATACAGTACAATAATATACCCCTTCCCAGGAAAAACTCCACCTAACAAGTATACTGATTGCAGCACAGTGGGTACAAAATCCCATTCTTTTCACTCTTGTTAATCTAAAAAAGTCTGTTAAGCTGTTAGGTGCCTGAGGAAGGCTGGGTCAAGATATTTGTATGATTTTTCCTATTTATGGAGGATTGTGTCATGAGAGCAGTGACGCTGTCAAATTCTAAGAATCTTGCTAGATTTTCTTCAATGAATCAAGTCTGGAAAAAAACAACAAAAAGAAATTTTCTTTTTAATCAAAAATTATGATCTTAATTGAGTATCAAAAGCCATTTGCCAGGGAAAGTGGTCTGAAGTTTAACCAAGAGCAGGGGGAAGAATGTCAACAGATGATTTTCCATAATGTTTGAAAGCTGAAATCAACCTTCAGCGGCAAACTGGTTGTTCCTGGGTTCATGCTGCAACCCTAGTTGCAAAGCAGCTGAAGGGGATTCAGATGGCACTTGTTTTGGTCATGTTTGTGACCATACATGTGAACATTAAAGAAAGAAGGAATTTTCTCTGAACAAATATTAGATGAATGCATTTCCTTTGTGGACCAAATCCTGCTTCTAATGGAAAGGAAGCAGGATCAGGCTGTCAAATAATACCTGCACAAAACTAAAGCATGCAAACACAGACAGGAATATTTCTTGGGCACTTTTATTATTCATTGAGTCTCCTAAATAATTTCAAACAACCTTTTGGGAAATAGAGCAAGTGTGATAGGTGATCAGTAACATATCAAGAGTAATGAAATTAAAAGCCCAAATGAACATATTATAAATGAGTGAAAACTGTTTGCCTAAGCTTTACTTGGTCAATGTTTTGAAGTAAAATGAAGCAAAATTCCTTCATATGAAGTGGGGTTCTCAGTTAGGAATAAAAGATCTGAGCCCAGAAAATACAGCTGCATTCATCCAAGGGCTTATTTCAAATGAATAGTTCCATCATCTCTTCCATAAAAGAGAAAAATATTTCAAATGTTTATTTTTAGCTTGGCACATGAATAATAGAAATAAAATGATCTGAGTATTTAATGTGAAGCAATTCTTAAATAAACTCAACAAATGGGTTAATAATTACATATCAGTAGAATTTTGGTTTTTTCTAATACCAGTACCATGCTTTTAAATGACAAGTCTCAGCTGTTGTGAAGTCCAAGGTAGCTGTGTGCCCTGAAACACTGAAGAAATAGTATTATCCAGTATGACACATGCCTAGATATGTCTTATTGTGATCATAATATAGCCTAAAGGTAAGAATACAGAACAATCACTTGTGTGTTATTTTTGCAATGCTGTTTATGTTTGTCTACATCAAAGAAAAGCTTCTGTTGGAGCTATTTATATCATTGATCAATAGGACTATTAGTGATGGTTTATAAATGCATGAGACAAGTTTTAATTTAGCAAGTACTTTAAAAATGAAATCTATTAGTACATTAACTTGATCATGTTTCATCACTTAAAAGCCAGTTAATCTTGAAAAATTCTTTCGAAAAAGCAGAATGTACCATGATGACATGAAAGATACTTAAAGTGTCAAACAAAAGACCTGACTGTGAATCACCAAAGTAAGAATTGAAGAACTGATGTTTTCTTGTACTGAGGGTTTACTGGAGGGGTGGAACTGGACTGTCCAATTTACTATCATTATGACCTAGCAAGTTGAACACTTCAGACCTGCAGATTTGGCATCCTGCAAAACTACTTTGCAGCATCCTGCTTTGTGTCCTCCATCTATGTTCTCCTTCAGTCAATGGGATTTTGGAACAGGTTTAGACTTGATACTGAAGACTGTCAGCATTGAAAACATTGTTGACAGAGATTCTCAGCACTGAGGTGTTTTTCTATGAACTTGTGGTCCCCTTAATAGGTCAGGTGTATGGAATGATTGGCAGTCCTGCTCAGTGAGAATTAAAACTGGTGACACATGTGTCTAGTCTTTTAGAGCTATTTGCTGTATAGACACAGTGTAGGACATTTTCCTTTGTAATGTAGGAACATTAAAGTCAGTGTTGATTCAGCATAGTTGAGTTTTGCTTTTTGAGTTATTGGCTAACAGTGATAGGAAAATCATGGTGAGTAGAAGTATGTAAATGCAGTAAGATAGATGTACATTTTAGACACAGGGCCTATTATTTGGAACTCAGACCAGTCTCTGCCCTTTAATGCCATTACTAAGGAGAATATCCCATCTAATTCACCATAAATAAAAATTCCTAGATCCTTTTATTCTAACATGGAAAACACGGTGATGTCTGAGAACTTGTTAAGTCTCAGATGTCCCTCTGCTTCCTCTTTATTCTCCTGTGGGGAGCATTTTCTTCTGTGAGAATGGGATCTTCTCTGTAGTGTTACTGTGAATCATCCTGCTCAGACTGGCAAGACTCAAATGGAAGAATAAGATTTTCAAAATTATGAGCAATAGAGGGAAAAAAAATAAAATTAGAACAATCATGGAGGATTCAGCTTCATAAAATTGTATATATTAACAACTCTATGTTCCCTAACTTACCTTATACGTGAGTTTCATTGCCATCCATTAGTGAGGTAATTAATTTAGCAGGAGAGATGAAAGGAGTTAGAGATGACACCAGACATGGGTGAGAAAGAAGTCTGTTATGGTGGGCAGTGGAAAAGTGTTTTTGACATGCATTTTGTAAATGTTAAGAGAGCGTAAGAGACTGAATACAGAGGAGTGTGAGATGTGGAACCTTTTCTACTGTTTCATCCAGGGTTGTGTACTGGTTATGTATAAAAGGAAGGGCAAAGTCCTGCAATCCAAGGCAACATGTCTAATTTTGTGTAACTTTGACCACTTACAATGAAGAGTTAATCAAAAACCCCCTAAACTAAAATTCTTCCTGCTTGGGTGGAAAATATATATATATACACCTAAGGCTTTTTAAGAGAAGCGTTATACCCAAGAACTGTTTTGTGAGCTGGGAGTGTTGTACTGAACCTCTGGGGCAAATGTTTGCATTGAATTGTTGAAAGAGACTGAGATTGGCAACGCCACCCTGCCCTCGGCTAATGAGCCTTCCCCGAGAGAATATCAAGTGCAATTACCTTTCAGGAATAACAACATACCAAAGAACCATGGTCCCTGCATAGAAAAACGAAACACACATTCGTAGGTAGAACCTGCCATGAATCAGCATTAATTATCCAATAGAGGGAACCGGGTTGCAATAAGTCTCAGTTCCCAACTCACGCCATAGATCACAGCAAACGTGATGTACTTATAGAAAAAACATTTGCAAAGTTCAGCTTGCCCTAGCCCCCCTCCTTTCCGCATACAATTCTGCACTTGAGTTGTACTTGGGGGTTGCGCTTCTGGGACAACTTTCCCGACCCACTGTTTGGAGGTGACTGAGAGGCAGTAAAAGAGGGCTGGTGGCAGTGAGTGAGGCTTCCGAACGTCAGCAGTACAGTGAGGCTGAGGCAAGGACTCATTCGAGGTTTCACAGGTGCCGACGTGGCCGAGGACACCTGGCTCCTCTCAGCAGTGGTCAAGGAGGTCGGGCTACCGGGCAGCCGCCTGTCCTTGGCTGCAGAGCCGGGAAAACCTTCGCCCCACGGCTGGTTGTCCCAGCAGAGACAAAAAAGGGGGAACTGGCCCGGGAGACGGGCTTTTTGCTGCGCGCATTCCTAAGAAGGAGACCGAGGGAGAAGGCGGGAAGGCCGCATATTTCGGGTTGAGCTAGTGGGAAAACGCGCGGAATTGCCAGCGCTAAAGGGGCGCGGGGGGATGCTGGCCGGCGCCTTCGTGCCGGGGCGAGTCTTCCCGGGGCGGCACGGCCCGGCGGCGGGGGCTGCGCGGCGGCGGCCGCGGAGCGGGCGGGAGCAGCCGGCCCAGCGCACCGCCCGCGGAGCCCCGCGGAGCCCGCAGCGGCCCGGCGGCTCTCCGGGGAGCCGGGAAACCCCGCCGCAAACTCTTCGGACGTGAAAACGGCGCGGAGCGGGGCCGGCTGCTTTGCTGAAAACAGGCACACGTATATTGAGTTTGTCAGGGATCATAAAATGCGAATTGATTATTCAAACATCCATTGATTATAAAGGAATGCTTACTGCAGCAACGGGAAAGGTTAAAAGGAAATTGACCCTCTGCGTACGTGACATAAAGTCATTAGGTAAATGAGATATTCATACGGGGTGTAATCAAGGTCATGCTAATTTTATTTGCCGTATTCGACTCAAATCTCGAGCTTCGTTTGGGGACAGCAAATTGTCCCCAAGGGAAATGAACAGCCAGGTAGACCACAGGTGCCGTAAAAAAAAATCCCAAAAAACCCAGGTAAATAAAAGCCGAGTAGGGAAGTAAATTGCCCCGAAGCCCCTTGTCCGTGGTGGGCACGAACCCCAGGCCCAGCCGCATCCCTGGTGCAGCCGCGGGGGACGGGCCGGCGCCTGAGGAGCTGCGCGCAGGATCGGGGCTCCCCGCAGGGGGCTTCTCACCTCGCTGCTCCTGGGCTCCCTCCGACCAGGGAAAGCTAGGAGTGCGAGCAATGTCAAAGATCCTCGCCTCTCCCAGACAGGATGAGAACGTGTAAAAAAATTAGATTTATTTATGCACATATTTATCCCCTCTAATTATTGAAATTAATCCTCTTACTTATGACTAAAAGGTAACGTCTAAGGCGTCCCTTTGATGTTTAACAGCATCATTTGTGGCTAACATTCCAACTGATTAAGGAATAATTGTTGTTAAATGCTTTACAAGTGGATAGTGTTTAATTGAGAGGCATTCATAATTTTACGGCTTACCACAAAATGAAACGTAATTAAAAACGCAGAAACTTCCAACTGATTTTGTTCCAATTATGTTTATTGTTCAGACTAATTACTGCACAAGACGGGGTACTTTTCCCCATGTCTAAATGGCACACGCTTCCCAAGTATACCCTTGCAGGTTTTTCTTTTCCAGGTACAGGCTTGGGACGGCTTTCTGCAGCCTCCATTCTCCCCACCCCCCCCTCCCCATTATAATTAAATGCTCCAGCCTTTTCTTCTCTCCCCCATGCAACACCTTGGGATGTGAGAAAGTGATGGCAGCTTTCTTCCCTCGGAGTTCGAAGTAATTGTAGAAGGGCTGATGAATTTCTTGAAGAAACACTTGCCACACACTGAGGAAACCATCTCCTAGCAGGATTTTACAAACCAAAGTAAACAAAGCACCCCAGGGGTGATTTCCTCCTTTTGCGCAGCGTACTTCTCAATTTACCTCAGAAGGGATCACGGTCACACACGAGAGTTACAACAGAAATCATACTTGGTTTGGGAAACATATTCTGTACAAGAAGCAGAGAAATTGAAAGTGTTCAAAGGAAGGGACAGTCATTGAAATACCTGCCAGGCACGCTGCCATTCCCTTAACTAACCTTCCTTCTTTCCCGTGAACTCAGAAATCTCTTCAGCATCTATTTAAACACAGATATCCCGGGGGGAAGGAGGAGGGGGGGGGGGGAGGGGGTTGCGGGAAGGGGGAAGAGGAAAGAAACCAACCCACGTACCCCTCAGGTCCATCTCACCTACACCTTTAAAGACCTTCATCCTCGGAAAGGGGTGGGAAATAAAGTTATTTGCCTAATTTCACTCATTGTTCTATCGAAGAGACTTTATTGTGTAAATGGACTTATTTATTTATTTATTTCTGAGTTTCTCTATCCCTCAGCTGGGCTCTTGGAGAAAATTAGAGAGTTGCTTGAGATCATGCTAATAAAAAAATCACTGCTTACAGTTAAAGGGAATAATCACATCGATCAGACCCTGATAAAGTAGGGGTGGCGGGCATCAAATGCCCAACACTGCTTACAGTTTGCTTTTTTCCTTTGGGCTCCAAACCGTTAGGAAAGGATCACACACATATTTATTGCTCCTTTTGTCTCCTTCTTTCTAGCAGGATTCAAACCCCCGCACGTGTGTGCGTGGTTCGGGGGGTTGTTGCTCTCTTTGGGAAGGTTGCGGCATTCACAGGTGTGCTTTGCTCGTCACTGAAATCCTGTACAATTTCCCAATTCTTCTGGATGGTTTAATCTAGGTGTGAGAGTAGAAAAGTGTTTAAATTCTACTGGGGAAATAAGCGGGGCTGGGGGAGGGAGGGGTAAGGGGGGAGGAATTCCCTCTTTTGGCGAGTCAGAAATAGCCCAAGCTTTCCAAATGGATGTTAAAATTGGACATAATGGAGCAACACCTCCTTTTTTTTTTTTCTCCTTTCCTTTTTCTTTTTTCCTCCCCCTCTTCAGGTATGAGTCTTGAATCCTTTCATTAAACTGACACAGATTTCCAGAGATGGAGAAAAGGAGGGGTATCTGAGGTGGACATTTTATGTAAATGAGCAAATCCGAAATGTATTACAAATCCACTGTAATAAAACTGACAGTTTTGACAGTATTGACAACATAAATATATGTTGGAACACAGCACTTTCAGACACTTAACCGATGAAGCAATAAAAAGATTCGACTACAATATTTCAAATAATCGACATTGATGTTTTGATACATCATTTTTATACCTCGAATCGATCTATCACTCTATGACCGGTCAATTTTAAGTAAAAATCTGCTGCAATTATTTACGCTATCGCCAATGACGACCTAATAACTGTTTTCAATTAATTACAGCAAAACTAAGCATTATGAGGACTAACCGGCCACATATTCCATTGTATGGCATTTCTTGCATGGAGAGCAAACACATATATGTGTATTGCATTCTTTTTGTGGGATCAAAAGAAAGACATACAAAGACGATCACAATCTTGAGGGGGGTGGTGGTGGAAATAAAGAGCAACCTCTTTTCGGGAGCACACCGCCGGCTCTTACCGTGTACTTCTAGGAAACACGCTATAATATTTTGTCAGCTCACTCTCTGTGCAATACCAAACCGGGTTCTCAGGATATTTTTTTTCCTTTTCTCTTTGGGCTCTGCACTGAATCCCACTTCAAACAATGGGCCAAGCAGTTCTTGGGAAAAAAAAAAAAAAAAAAAAAAAAAAAGGGAAATTTGTGCTTCGAGTGATTGTCTGTGTGTTATGAGAGTCTCCGGATCATTTCAAAGGAGGTAGGAGTATATTGTTCTCTCCGGACCAAGAACTCCAGTGTAAAAATGAGAGCACTTCTCTTCTGGAGTTTTATAGGCAGCTGGAGAACAAAAGGAGATATTTTGAGTGAGCTTGAGGAGAGTTTGAAGCCTTTGCGGATTCTCTGGTATCACACTAAAGCCATTTACTTTGCCCTAACTGTCCTTTTGGTTACCATGTTATACCGGAAAGATTAAATTTTTTTCATACTTCGGGATTCTTAGAACAATTGCAAACTAGATTTTTTACAACCCTGTGCAAACAGTATTAGTGGGAAGCCCTGACAGGTTTGTGGTTGTTTTCTTCTTATCTTTTTTTTTTTCCCTCTGGTGTGTGATGGAAATACACGTCGACTGTTTATGGTCTCCACTTTCACAAACATTCCACTTTCACAAATATTCCAGCCTAAATAACATAATTTTTTTTAAAATCGCATCTCCTCTGACTTAAGTGCTTCACACCACCCGAATGACATAAGCCGGACAAACGCGAAGGGCTTCATCTCTGTGCCCCTTCCCACGGCCGGTTTCGCCCCTCGGGGATGGAACCCGGGACTGGGCCTCATCAGCGTCCCGCGGGAGCCGCTGAGCCGGGGACGAGGGCCCTGCGGCCGCGGAGCGAGCGCCGTGCCCGGCCCCGCGGCCCCGGCGGCGGCGGCGGAGGGCCGGGCCCTGCGCGGCTCCGGGCTCGTGTTGGAGCCCCGCCAGATAGCGCTAGAGGGCTGCTGATGGCAGCGCCGCTCGGGGCCGCGGCAGCGCCCGCCGGGGCAGCCCGCTAGCGCCGGGTTACAGCCCTGCGTCCCGGCAGCGGGGGGAGAAAGGGGGTCGGCAGCGGAGGACGAACGCGGATCGTTCTTGTTTCGTGCGGGGTTGGGGTTTTTCCCCTCTAAAAGAAAACAGAGGGCGAAGGGGTGGAAGAAAGAGTAAAAAGCGAAGTAACAGGTAAGTAAATGAACCTCCTCCTAATCCAGCTCCCAACATCTCAGTCATACCGCAGTCGAGGTCAAGAAAAGTTCACCGTGATGGGCTACCATTGACTTTCAGGACTAGAAAGATTTTCGAAAAATAATAATACATTACTGAAAAGCGAAGTACACCACTGGCACACGGGGGGATCAGGGTGAGGAGTTAAATGAACCCAGGGATCTGCAGAAGCCAAAACGTGCATGATTTCACAGGGGCACCCGAGATGGGACCTCGAAAATCTTGCAGCTGCGGGAAGTCGGAGGCGAATCAAAGAGCGCTGAGACGAATAAAAAGTGACCGAAGTTGTAAAAAGCAACCGTAAAGGCAAAGGAGAGTGTGGTAAAGAGCGGGTTTAGGGGTAGGAATTTAACTGTGGCACAATCCTGATTATAAAAAGAAAAAGGTACTATTTAAACTCCACACTTAGCCTTGCAAGCAAAACAAAAATAAAATTCACGTGAATTTCACTACGGTGTCACGGTGATGTCCAGCGTCCATATTTTAACCGGCAGATTGCTTTCTTCATTAATTATGACACATTGCCTAGAATGATAGTTCGAGATAAAAAGCCAGCTCGAATATGCTAAATTTTTCACTGTGTTCCATGATATCCCTGACCCGTCTAAGAGGAGTTTTGCTTTCAAATGCAGTCTACGTGTTACCGAACACAATGGCATCCTCCAAAATACTTGAACTCAGCACACAAACAAACAAACATTGAATAAAGTTACAAACAAGATTAAGGTTCAAGTTATTTGTCCCTGTAGCAAGGCGTCAATTGTCCTAACAGATGTAGGGACGTTAAGAGGATTTAAACCATGCGAATTTAATAAACCAGATTAGCAATAGGTGCTTTCCACAAGTGCTAAGAACCGGAGAGTAAATCTAGCCTAAATTACCCATCGGACTGGAGGATCACCTACAAGGAGGACTCAAAATTTTGTACAGGGTACAATAGGATTTCTTGCAAGCATGGCTTGTTTCCCCCAAAAAACTTTCTATTTGCATTAAATCTTGTGATAGGAACACACGCGCGTGCAACACAGTGCTTTAAGGTCTCCGGTGGGATTTATTCTTGAAATCTGAAATATTACCTGTTGTACCATCCGCTTTTGCAAGGCTGTGGAAAAAGAGAGAGAGGGAGGGAGGGAGGGAGGAAGAGATGTAACGAGCAAGCAAGAGAGGCATGTCTCAAAGCCAGCAAAGGACTAAGATGCCACACTTCGGAAAGGCTGATTGAAAACAGACTCTTCTTAACTTTTAGAGGATTTTGTCTCTTGCTCCCTCCGAGGGCTAAGAAGCCGATTTGGGAGTTTGAAGGGAATAGGTTTCAGCATCCATATTTGTTCTAGTGCACTTGTAAAATGCGATTTGAAGAGGATCTTTAGCCCTCTGATTGTCTTTGTATTGTTTTTCTTGAAACGGATCTTTTGCCCTTAATGAATCCCCACACAGCTGGACAGCTCCTGCTCGGACACTGAGAGCGCTAACCCCAAACTGACCCCAATTTGACACCACAAGATGAAATTTTACCGCCTGTTAAAACCATTTCCAGCCTCGGCAAAAGAAGCTGGCGGTTGACTGAGATGCACTTCCATACCGGACACCTCATTTCTCTTTGGACTTTTGAGCCGATCTATTTAAAAAAAAAAAAAAAAAAACAAAAAAAAACAAAAAAAAAAACAAAAAAAACAGGCACCACCCCGACTCGTATCTATCTCACACTTTTCCTGAAAACAGTCCTCACTCTGAAAGTGATGCAGGAGAAATGGAAATTAGCCATTTTAATTTTCCCGAATTACTTTTTTTTAAAAAAGAAATGTCACTAGTGGGGGGGGGGGGGGTGGGGGGGGGCAGGGAGGTAAATGAAAAATCACCTAAGTATGTGAAAGCCCTCACTCTCTGCACGCACGTATCCCATTTTCCTCCGAGTTCCCAACAGCATCTTTGTTAATAGATGAGTACATTCACTTAAGGGCGCTAAATTGAGATCCCTTTTTAATGGCTAAACTGTAGCGCTTTATAAACCACGTTCTCTGTGTGCTTTAATCCACTGGGACAGTGATGAGGAAAAAGGCTTCAACTCTTTTCACGTGGAAAAAAAAAAAGACGCAGGAGGAACATGAAAGATCTTCATTTACTATATGAAATTTCACTTTCTTTCAAGATAAAATAATTTTTAAAAGTTGGTCCCTGTCCCAGATTACAAACATGCACAGCAGGGCAAGACAACGCAGGGGGTTAATTACTTTAGGAGGGGGGGAAAATTAAACAATTGAAAGGAGCAGCATTGAACACTACACAAGTCTTTGGCTGCTTTTTTTCAGCTTTGATTTTAGTCTGTTTTCTCAGAATTTCTTAGTCAGGGCAGCTGAGATCTACAGAGATTTCTGTGAAAAATAGAATTAACAAAAAAAAAGTGGTCTAAAATTATATTCTAAACAATAAAATAATTTCTTCTCTGGGAGCCAAGTAATCTAACATTTTCGAGAAGAAAACTGATTAACTTCTCTTACAGCTTGTGGTCTAAAAAAATGCATGGAGCCTTAAATGTAGGCAGATTACTTTTGCACAGACAGTTTATAAGGAAAGACCTCTTCTTTGGTGATACTGAAACTATTTTAAAAGAGGCACATTTGTATATCTCAAGAGAAAAGGCTCTAGGTTTGCACTGCCACGGTTAAAAAAACAAGTTTGGAAGCTACAAATATTTGAACCACGTCCTCTAAGCTGGCTGCATCACAAGCAAATGATTCCATGCAAGTTGAGAAATCTGGCATCTTTGGGGCACGGGGTGGGGGGGGGGGAGGGAGGGGGAAGAAAGAAGGGGAAAAAAAAAACCCCAAATAAAATTCACCGATGACTAGATCTCTTAAAAAAAATCTGCTAGAAAACTACAGCTGTAAAAGTAGGAAAGGATTTGCATAGCCTACTGCTCTGTAGGTCTCCGCGCACCCAAAGGATTAGCCAAGCATTCATTACCATGAATATCTTGAATTACGTTACCGATTTATACGACAGAGTATAAAATACTGCACAAGAAGACTGGCTTTTTCCCTGCGAAATGAATTGACTTAAGCACTGCTTGAAAGAGATCTACATACTAAGGGCTCTTCTACTCACCTCTCTTTACAGTCCCGTGAAAGTCAGTCACAGCAATTCGGTTGCTCATAGGACTAGCTTTAATCTTGGAGGAGATCCTCTAGGAAAAAAAAAAAAAACCCGTGTCTGCTCTCCGGCTTCTGGCGGGTTTTAAGCAGGGTGCAACTCTGGCTAAAAGTAGGAGAGGGACTTTTCTCCGTATTCCCCTCATATTTGTAAATACAGCCCTGCTCTGCAGGGCTCGGCGCTAGCGGAACATGCAGGAATGCCCACTGGCGTTTGTCAGCTCTCCACACTATCTTTCTTTATACGTGAGGGCTGATTTCCCGCAGACATCATTGTTATGATGGCTCATTTAATCAAACTGTTTAATTGCTCCGGTAATCACTATCATCATCACAGGTACTCAATCATTCATCATTTTGGAGGGGTTTATTGACCTCTGGAGCTCATTCCCTTTGCCTATTAAAATCAGGCCAAATATCTATAACTACCCCTTGCGTCATTTTCTTAAAGTTAAAAAAAAACCCCTCAAACCTCTGAAAAGCATCGTCATCACCACGAAAAGCAAAGCAATGCAAAATCTAACGGAATAATATATTTTCTGCCGTGTATTTTCAAAAGCCATCTATGTATGAGGCCACATTCACAAACGGGTACATAATCATTGATAAATTCCACTATTAACGGGATAGTCTGTTTTAGATTTTATGTGCAGCGGACCGTGAACGAGGGTGGGGGGTTGGGGAGGACAAAACTGCAGCAATCGATAGTTTGACCATCGCTCCTCCCCTAAACTTCAAGCATCCCCCATGATTGATGATCCCGGGTAGCTTTGGTAATTGACTGCTCTGAGGCAAGGCATGGTGTAGCTTCAGCGAAGTGATTGGGCGAGAGAAAAGCACCAAAATCAACGCGCGTGTGTGTGTGTATGCCTGTGTGTTCGGAAAAGTTCATCTGGTACTCAAGGGTGGGGGGGGGGGTGCATCATCTCACTTAATTTGCTAAATAACCCCACTGTAATTAGCACTACCATTAGAAGGCATTACCGAGCTAATACTCCAGCATACATTCCACAAGCGCAACGTCGATAAACGGTAAAGTCCAGCAAGACACACACGTAAATACTGTGCTCACCGTCGGATCCGCTCAAAACGAACATGCAAACAGAAATCTACATAACATCTGGATCTCTCCTACAAAAGACTGAGCATGACTTTGTTTTTAAGCCCTTTACAAAGCCTGGCAGCCTAATCGCAAAACTAAAAGGGATTTCCCCCTCTTCCCTCCGCCTCTCCCCGCCCCCCCCCCCCCCCCCCCCGCTTTAAGACATCCACAGCGTGTTTGATAGCAGCGATCACTTAATGAAGAGCGGTGCCCAACACGGTTTGAACGAGGCGTTCTCTTCATGCCCTGGAAAATTAATTTTTAGCAAAGCACAATGAATTGTCAGAGGGAGGCAGCCCGGCTGGCAGCGCGGCGCGCTGGCGGGGCCGGGAGCGGCGGGCCGGAGCAGCCTCGCTGCCGCGGGCAGAGCAACTTTGCGCGGCCCCCCCGCGCGCTGTAGCTCCCGGTGCCCCCGCGCTCGCGCACCGCGCGCGGCAGCGGCGACAGCCGGCGACCCGACCGAGCGGCCCCGCGCGCCGCCAGACGCCCGACACCGCGGGTAATCGGAAGGTATTTTGTTGCTCAAATAATCTAGCGCAAACCGACCCGGGGCCGGGCTTCTACCGCACTTTTCTTCTCGCTCTCTGCAGTTTCCCCTGCCTCTCCCCCCTCTCGCACACACGCACTCTCCCTGTCCTTCCTCCCCTGCCTCCCTCCCTCGCTCCCTCCCTCGCTCCCTCCCTCCCTCCTCCCTCCCTCGCTCCCTCCCTCCCTCCCTCTCGCTCGCACGCTCGCTCGCTCCTTCCTACACGCCGTGCTTCGCTCGGGGCAGGGGCTGCTGCGCGGCTCCCCCCGCGCGGCGCCGCGGCCGCCCCGCCGCCGCGCTGCGCATCCCCGGCGCTCCGCCGGCTGGGGCGCCCCGCCGCCCCGCGCCCGCCGCCGCGCCCCGCCGCTCCCCGCCACCGCCGCTCCCCGCCGCCGCTCCCCGCCGCCGCCGCCGCCGCGCTGCAGGACTGGCTATGGCCACCACTACTTCCGGGTTCCGTCACTTCATTCTCCCGCCGATCAGCGCCGCAAAACTGAGCCTCTTCTATAAGGCAGCCGGCAGCCAACCTGCCAACACTTACTGACACTCACTCATCCCAGGGAGTGAGGGAGAGAGGGAGACAAAATACCTGCCGGGAGGAAAAAAAAAAAAAAAAAAAAAAAAGGAGAGAGGGGGAAGTCCGGGCTTTGCAAACTATTCAATTTTTCTTCGCATCTTTCCCCACCCCCCTTCACAGTACTTTGAAAAAAACAAAACTAAACCAAAACCAACAACCCTATAAGCGATCCTAAAAGGCAAAACCCGAGCACGGAGTTACTGGAAGAAGAAACCGGGGTTAAAAAGATTCCTCCTCTCTTCTTCATCATCATCAACCATCATTCATTCACTACCTTGACATTCCCTGGCTTTGATTGACAGCTGGAGTGGCAAAAAGCCATGAGACACGACAGTTTGGTTACATGTGGGTTGCTGACGGGCCGATCGTAACCTTCAGTTTGGGGGCTTGACAATTTTTTTTTTTTTTTTTTTTTTTTTTTTTTTTTTTTTTTTGCGTAGAGAAAGAAAAAAGGAAAAAGAGAGACAGAAAAAGGAAAGAGAAAGAGACAGAAAAAAAGAAGAAAACACAGAAACTCATCGTGGTTCTTGACTGTTTTTTATATATTGTTGTTGTTATTGTTGTTGTTATTACTATTATTTACCCATATTGGAGGATAGGAGAAGTCTATAAGTGGGTTGCAAAAAAAAAAAAAAAGGAATCTTCTTCACTCTAAATCACTTTCTTTGCTGGACTGGGATATTAAATATACGACACATCCAGGAGTTTATTGGAGCGCAGACTGATGGCGCAAAGGGTAGGTTTAAATCTCCAACACTTACCTATATATAAATCCTCTCTTAAGAGGGGCCTGTCCGATTTGCTCTCCTCTGTTGCTGATGATGATGGCGGCCACTATTAAAAAATAGCAGCAAAAATTATTCGCTGGCTTTTTGTGTGTGTGCATGAGTGTCTCTGTGTGTGTGTGTGTCTCTCTGCAATTGTTCCACGCTTTTTTCCTCTCTAGCTTTTTTCCCCAGCAGCGTGAATTCCCTGCTCTCTGCCTGCTCAGTAGCACGGGTTTCACAGGGGAAAGCTTGCTGCTCCTGCTGCTGCCGCCGCTACTGCTGCTGCCTAGCAAAGACTAAGAAATACATATGTGTGTCTGTGTATATACGAATGTATATATATGTATACACATATAGCTGCTTTTTTTTTTTTTTTTTTTTTTTTTTTTTTGTCTCTGGCTGTGACAAGGACAAGGGGAATTGCCACTAAATAATGTTTCTGGTAACTTTCAGATTATTTCCCCCTTTATCTACCCGCCTCCTCCCGATACACCCTACCTTTCCTCTCTCCTTTCTAGTGTTGATTTATTTATCTAGTTGGTTGTGATTCTACTTGTTTATTTTTTTTTTCTTCTTTTCTAATGCAGAGTAACTCTAGTTTCTCTCCTCCGTTTCCTTCCTTTTCATCCCTGTTTCCTTGTTAGGGTTTCTCCTGCCTGTGCCGAAGTGGACCATCTTCCCCCACACACGCAGACAGGCAAACACACTTTCCCCTTTTACCTCTTCTCGCACCCCCACTCCTTCTTCAGCCCCTCCAGCCCCTGCTCCCGGTCCCAGCTGACTTCATTTTGTGCATTTCTCTCTCTGTTGTGGCCGTTCTTGTTTTGTTTTGCTCTGTTTGTGTCTCTCCGGATGCTTTACTCTCTTCTGACTTTTGTTGTTGTTTGTTTGTTTTTTTTATTCCCCCCTCTCTTCTCCTCTTTCTTTTTCTTTCTTCTCTTCCGGCCCGCTTTTTGACAGTACGATGAGCTGCCCCACTACGGCGGGATGGACGGAGTAGGGGTGCCGGCGTCCATGTACGGGGACCCCCACGCCCCCCGGCCGATCCCCCCGGTACACCACCTCAACCATGGGCCGCCGCTCCACGCCGGACAGCACTACGGCGCCCACGCCCCGCACCCCAATGTCATGCCGGCCAGCATGGGCTCCGCTGTCAACGACGCTCTGAAGCGGGACAAGGATGCGATCTACGGGTAGGTGCTGCCGGGCCGCCCGGCGCCAGGGCCCGGCTCCGCAGCGCTGGTGCCCGCGGAGCGGCCGGGGCAGGAGCAGGAGCGGGGCGGGCAGCGGGAGCTCCCGCGGGGCCGCGGCCGCAGCGGCCAGCCGGGCCCCAGAGCGGAGTGGGGCGGGGGAAACCCGGAGAATCCGGAGGGAAGACGGCAGCAGGGCAGCCCCCAGCAGCCCGCTCAGGAGGGAGACCCGCGTGGTGGCACTGCCGTGGCCGGCGATCTCGGGACGAGGGCGATTTCGGGACGAGGGCGATCGCAGCCTGACTCGGCTAAGATGCCAGCACCCACGGGAAATGGGTGCTGGAAAACAGACCTCTTGGGGAGTGAGGCTGGGTCGGAGAGAGGTAGTGTTGCCTTGTCCTTCCATTTTTATTTTTTTTTATTCGGGTTTTTTCGGTTTTGTGGTTTTTGGTTTCTTGGTGGGTTTTTTTTTTGTTTTGTTTTGGTTTTTTTTTTTTTTTTTTTTTTGGGGGGGGGGGTGGGGGGAGTGTTCTTTTCTTACCCGTGGGTTTACTTTCCTTTTTTTTATTTCTTGGAAAGGCCCCACTTAGGAGTTAGAGACTCTCATTGCTCTGGATTTTAGTTGGAGAAGTGTTGTTCTGGTGTTTTCCTCTGTGCCATAATACCACTCTTCCAACTTTGTAAATAAAGAGCTATTCACATCGCGGAAGGTAGTAAGAATAAAAGGGATTCACTTCTTGCAAACAGCTCTTCCCAGAGACAGAAGACATAAATACATTGGGGGCAATGAGCTGAATTTTTTATTTAAGAAAGAACATGAGGAAAAAGAAACCCATACCCAGCAAAACTCAAGCCTGCACCAGGGCTTTGCTTGGAGGGAATGACACCGATTCCCTTCAGTGCCTTTTGGAAACAATACTAACTGATCCTAAAAGGAGAGCTAGTAACATTTATGACAAAGTGTGGGGCCTTGATCAGACACCAAAGGGGAAAAGAAACAAATGCATGCTTACTACTTAGCACGCAGATTTTTTTTTTTTTTCTGACTACACCAACTATGGGAAAATATTTCGCGAAGTGCTCCCTTCCTCCACCCCCTCCCCAGCTCACTTATCTGGACAGATGGTATTTTACTTGGGTGTGCTTCCTAAGCCAGGAAACTTCACCACATTTTTGTTAGCAGGCCCCTTGAAAAATAAAATTACGTATTAAGTAGTTTGCAGTTTGCCTAGATGTACTCTCGTTTTAGGTCATAGCTGGAGGGTAGGGATGGGATCTTCCAGGTTTTGCGGTATTTTAAGCTGTGGCAAAAGTGCAACATTTTCAGTTGAGCTGCTGCTGAGCACGTTCGGTGCCTTGTGCGTTTAGAGAGGTCACTTTTGTCCTCGTCGGTGAGGACTGCACGGGGAATGTGGTTCGGGCATTGCAATTTCAAAATTAAAAAAAAAAAAAAAAAAAACAAGCAACCAAAACAACAACAGACAGCTCACCACCAAAAACAGTATTTTAATTTCAGAGTCTGGTTCTCCACTGCTCTGCCCGGGGCATTAGTGCGAAACTGCAGAGTGTGTCTGTGTCCGTGTGTCCGTGTGTGTGTCCGTGCATTAAAAAAAAAAAATAAAATACTTGTTGATTATAGCTCTTCTTTCCCCCTCTCCCCCACCCCCTCCCCTCTCTTTGTGTGCCACCGCCCGGTAGGCACCCGTTGTTCCCCCTCTTAGCTCTGGTCTTTGAGAAGTGCGAGCTGGCGACCTGCACGCCCCGGGAGCCCGGCGTGGCCGGCGGGGACGTCTGCTCCTCCGACTCCTTCAACGAGGACATCGCCGTCTTCGCTAAACAGGTCCGGCACCTCTCCCCCCGCCCCCGACTCTCACCAGCGCTCCCGCCGCCTCCTCAGCGCCTCGACCCACACGGCCGGGTGCTGGCAGGGGCAGCCTCCCTTTGCCCCCCGGCGCCCCCTCTCCGGCGGGGCGGGGGTGCGCCCTGGTGGCCCGGCTGGCCCTGACCTCCACCCCCCTGCCGGCAGCCCCTCCACGCTGCCGGGCTGGCACTCCCGGGCCTTGCCCTCCTGCATTAGTGATAGGGAAAGGTAGCTGTGGCCGAGTTTTGGAGGCAGAGGGAGAGGGAGGGGAAGCAGGCAGGGGACCCAAAGGAGAAGGCTCCCGTGGGACCGGCGGCCGGCTCAATGCCGGACCGGCAGGAGCGGAGCGGGCTCCTCTCCACAGCTCGGTGACCCAGGGCGTTCAGCCGGAATTTGGTACCGGCCGATTTTGTCAAAGGGATTTTCCCCTTTCGGACGATCCGGTTACGGGGGTAAAGACAGCAGCTGTAGCTCACGCCGCTTTTCCTTCTTCTTGCAGGTCCGCGCCGAAAAACCACTTTTTTCTTCAAATCCAGAGTTGGACAATTTGGTAAGGCCTGCTCCCTCTTCCACCGCACTCCCCTTTCGCCCTTCCCGACCCCTCCGCCCGCTGCCGGCAAGCGCCCTCCTCCGCCCCGGGACCGGGTCGAGCGGTGCGGCTGGGCAGCAGCTGCCGGGCCGGGCACCGGGCTGCGCCGGCATGGGAGCGGGGCGCCGGCCCGTCGGCAAGTTGCCGTCAAGGGGCTTCAAAGAGCTTTATTCTTAGAGCCAGTCAGAGCAAAGTCTCAAGCCCCAGTGCATCGCAAAGCTGAGTTTGAAAGCCACGGGGAGCTAAAAGTGAAGGAAGTAACTGCTTAAGAAGAGAGAGATGGAGATTTCTAATGTAATTCTTTTGCTAATGTGAACGATTTCAATATTCAAAGTGCCTAAATCCGCTTGTAAAGAAGATGCCAAACTATTCAAACACACATTCAGCCCCCTTTCTCCTGCGGGCGGGGGTGGGAGCGTGTGTTTGACTTCTCTGCGAACCCTCAGGGATAAGGGCCGGGGTGCTGAGAGGGGAACGAGGAGAGGAAGAGGTTTTCTCCAAGATCGCGGTAATAAAGCGCTAATCACCACTCCTGGAATAAATATGATAAAAATCAAGTGTTTAGGTTAAAGTTGATCAAAATTGTTAAAGCGTGACCAAATGAGCTAAAATCCTGTATAATGACCGCGCGCCCTGACAATCCCCTTCTCCCCCTTTCCCACTCGGGCTCGCGGCTCTGCTCAGCCCCCGTGCTCCTGTCTCCCTCATAACCCCTTGCTCAAAACTTTCTTGCAGATGATCCAAGCAATACAAGTACTAAGGTTTCATCTTTTGGAATTAGAAAAGGTAAGAGCCACGGAGGTGGGCGGGGGGCACGCCATTCCCTGCCCCCTCTCCCCTCGCCCTCCCCCCGGCTCCCTTCCTCCTGACTGTTTGGTCTGACTTGTAAACATGGCCAGAGAAGATAGGGGTAATGCATTGTGACACTGTAACCTGTTCCATCAGAGCATGTGACACCCGACAGACATGCCCAGACCGCTTTTTCTTACCTTTTTGTGTGTGTGTAATTTCAATATTTACTAATAATAAATATTAAATCCCTTTCATCCTTCTTACCCCTTTCCTCAGTAGAAGCTCTTTTTCCCAATCAGAAATATTATGTTTAACAAAAAGAAATGAAACCACTCGTTCTCCTCTCCGGTTCTGCCAGGCACATTAACCCCAAGCAAGGACTAAATGTTTGGAAGAGGCAGGGGCCCCTGCGAGGCGTGGGCAGGGGCTGTGCCCTGGGACAAGAATGGCTCTTCCCACAACCTCAGCAAGTAGCTTCATTTTACTGCTCCCGGCCATTTAGACCTTTTTTTAGCCCCGGTTTAAAGTGATCCCGTCCCGAGTGACTAGTTGTACCTGTCTGGGTTGTGTATGCTCCGGAGATACCACCTGGGTCCAGCTTCCAGTGTTCCGATGTTATCACCAAATCCGATTTTCTTCAGCACTCAAGTCTGAGGCCACTATCTCTCTCTCTAACTTGTTGCTGCAGCAAGTCTCTAGAGAATAATATGTGCTGCAACAATTTCTCTATTGTTTCCTTGCCTTCAACTATTGTCCCCCTTAATTAGAGTTACTTGTGGAATAGATCAGAAGGTTGAACTTCTTACAAAAAAAAAAAAAAAAAGAAAAAAAAAAGAAAAAAAAAGTGCTGAAATATGATATTTAGCCATTATTGATTCTATTATTCTTGTTATTCTTTCCAGGTTCATGAATTGTGTGATAATTTCTGCCATCGGTACATTAGTTGTTTGAAAGGAAAAATGCCAATAGACCTCGTTATTGATGAAAGGGATGGCAGCTCCAAATCAGACCATGAAGAACTCTCAGGATCTTCCACAAATTTAGCTGATCATGTAAGTCCTTCTGTTTTCTTTATGATACTTTTAAAGTTTTTAACCTGCTTAGAGGACCTGTTCTCGATTTCCTTGCTTTGCTGCTGTTGTCTGTTAGTATTATTACTACCTTAACCTCCTGCAAGCTTGAATCCCATCTTCAAACTTTCTTCCCTTTCACTTTGCAAAGTTGTAGAAATGAAAAAGGCTCCTTCAGTTTTCATCTGTAAAGCATTGAGTTTGTAATGTTTTGTAAAGTTTCCTAGTCTGGGAGGCTTGGAGAGCTAGCAAACTGTTGGTTTGATGTGGGGATCAGTGCTTTCTCCTGTTCTTTGCCAACTTTGTAATCAATGCATCAATGTAAGGAAACACAGACAAGAAAGTTAGGAAGAAAGTTTGCTGATTTGCTCCCCCCTCCCCTCTCGTGGAGATGACAAGTGATGAGAATTATTGGCAATACTAGACTACATTAAAAAAAGAGGTTAGCACATTAGAGTTTCCAATGCTTTTGCTTTATAGCAACTTATTGTCAGAATATGGACTTATTGCCAAACGCCTGAAGCATCTTCATAATAAAAGACAGTAACCTTGATGAAGCAATTATTAACAATGTATTACAGAAAGTTGGAGAGAATGATGATTGAGTAACCATAGGTTAGCGGTTGATTTTAACACTTTAGGAGTTGGTGAATTAGTGTAATGTGTGTAGTACTGAACATTGGTGTGCATGAAAAGGAAAGTGCCTTTTGTTTTTCCGGGTTTTGGAGTGGCTCCTCTGATCCTTCAAAAGATGTAGATGCAGAGAGACTTTGGGATGTGGAGGGAAAGATTGCAGCTGGTACAGCAGAAAAGGGAAGGAATAGCTCTGGTTAAAATGGGTGGGTGTGAATTCCACTTTATTTATAGGAACGCATCCCTGGGGGGCAAAGGGGTTTATACAGTTTTAGATTCAATTGAACTAATAATCTAAATGATAGAGTCTAATATTTTAGCCGTTGAAATATTAATTTAACACCCGGTGTGAAGTTAACCATGCTTTCTGCACAGGCGCCTGCCTTTATTTCCCAGTGTGTTAAGAAGAGTAGCTGGAAGCCCAGGGAGAATGAGCTTTCTAGGAGCTTTTGTTTCCTTTGAAAACATGTTGTTTTTGTGTGTATTTGGTAATTACATTAGACCTGGACTGAAGCTGAATTGGGAGATAAAATAATAAATTCTTCTGAATGTCCCCCTTCTGGCGTGGCTTAGTTACAGGAAATATTTTTGGACCCAAGCCTTAGCTTTCATTTTCTCATTTGTATTCAGTAAACATTGCATGACAAGGTTTGTGCTATGTTTTACATTTTAAATCTATTATTTTGAGAAAAAAAAAAGTATGCAGATCTTCCTTAAAGTTCCTCTGCTTATCAGCTAACTCATATGTAGGTAATAAACTCCACGAGGCATGACACAATTTCAAAAATATTTGTTTCATGGCATTTTACAACCTTAAATTCGTGGGCATAAGTATTCTGGGAGAGTACTAGAAAAGAAATTGAAATGAGTGGCAACCTGAAAGATAGTGAGTCACTGTGTAAAATTTAGAGAAACAGAAAAAAAAAATACATGCTTCTCCAGTACAGTTTCTTTACAAGAGTGTGTTTCAAGTGGAAGTGTAGAAATGGAGCATGCTTATGTTTATATTGAAGAGATTAGATAAACTAGCCTGTTTAGGGTTCTGGCAGATGGCAAATGCTCAAGCCAATTTGCAGTGCTCCATTATAATATTTAAATTCACACACAATGATAGGACAGGAGTGGAGGAGGTTAGCATTTTGATAATTTGGTAACTATTATCTTCCCTAAGAAGGATCTCCTCTTGCTTTTGTGGCCCCAAAAACAAACTCAAATAAATATGACAACTCATTTGTCTTGCACCCGTTAGGGTTTACCACTTCATTGGGTATTATAATTTAAAGCCTCTTACTTCCTGGAGATTTGAGCTATAACATTTTTACTTTAGCCCCCTGCTATTTGTTTTGAAAGGAAGCAATAATTTGTGCAACCAGAACACCAACTGGGAAATGAAGAGTTGTATCACATAGTTACATTTTATTCATGCGTTTTGGGAAATGTGTCTCCTTATTGGATTTTTTTTTTGTATATTAGCTTGTTTTTCTGACAAAACTTTAACACCTTTTTATAGCTTAGTCAAACTACTATGTTTTATATTTGCACTGTACAATGTTCCAGCAGAAAGAAATGCATCTTTATTCATAGCAAAGGAAAAGCTTTAAAAAAATGGCTAATATAAACACGCAAGTCTATTAAAAAATGAACTATCATTTCTGAGCATCTACCTGAAAATGTAGCAGTTCAAGCATGCAAATTTGTCCAATTTGGCTCTCCAGGTTTATTTTTTTTTCATTTGCCTTGATATACATATTTAATACATAGCCTTAGGCTAGATCTCATTTGGTGAAAGTTGGTGTAGGGGTGATGTGAGCCACTTCAGAAGGACAGAGACAGCATGTTGTTTCCTCTGTTTTATGTATTGGCCCACTATTCTGATCTGCTGGTCTTCCCCTCATGATTTTATTTGCACATGAAATACTAGGAGCATTTCAACTGATTGGCCATGAATAATGATAGCCCAAAAGAAGTGTAGGTTAATTTGTTGTGTGCCAGGGTTTCTCTTGTCGAGGTGACAGCTTGTGACAGCTGTTTGACACCCCAAAAATCCATACCCCTCTATTGTTATTAAGTGGTGTAAAGCTACCCTGTGTGTGTTTAATGTGAATGTGAGGGGTGGTAGTAGTGGCAGAGCTGAATTAGGAACTAAGGCAGCTCTTAGCTTTATTGTTTTTCTAGACCTCAAAACAGGCATGAAGGAAAGCAACAGAAAGAATTGTAGGATTAGCCAATATTTACCATAACACTTTAAATGGGATACTCAAATATTGTATGCTTCCCCTTTCAAAATCTACTCCTCTGCAATTCATATAACTTAATTGGAAACCAAACCCAAAAACAACAAAGGAATGAACTCTTCAGAGATACACCTGTGCTGAAAAAAAGGCGACAGCTGAAAGTTGTTGTGCAGTACATGTTTGGTAATAAATGTGTTTATTGAATTTTATTTTAGTGCACTATTAGCTGTTATGTAATATAGTTAGTGTAAAGGGTCCAGGGACTTGGCAGATCAAATAGTGTAGTGCTGGCCATAAGAAGCTGAAACTTTTGTTATTACTGTGCTGTGTTTAGTAAATATAACAGCCCATAATTAGTGTTTGAATTTTTAACACCCTTGGTTTTTTTTATTGCTCTGAGGTATTAGCTGTAGATGGGAAGAAGGTAATTACAGCTATGCCCTGGCTGAACCAGATTAGTTAGGGGAAAAAAAAGATAAGAAAAGAGGGGGAAAAAAACCTTTGCAGCTGCAGTTCAAGTTCGCTTTCCCAGCACAGACAATTTATTATTGTTCAACTAAACATACCAGGCCCTATCCTGAATTCTGTGTTCAACCTAACATGTCTGATGAGATTGTCTGCAGATCATTTTTTTCATATTTCAAGCTATTCAAATTTGAAAAACATGATGCTTATAAAATTTGGAGATTTTTAAACTTATTTTGAACATACTGTAACATTTTGTACTTTAATTACATTTATTCTGTAGCTGGCCTCACCTGGTGTCATACAATTCTTCCTTTAGTACAAACCTGTTTTGAAGCCTAGTAATTCTCCCATAGAAATTTATAGCTGTCCTTCCACTGGCTTTTGTGGGAACAGTTTTTTTGATATTTGTTCATATGTTTTTGTAGCTCAGAGGTAATAATTCCTAAATTATCATAATTCCTAAAATATAATGAAAACAGAAATATACATACACGTCTTTTATAAAAAAAGACTCATGACAGATTAGAAATCCAACATTTTGGCTGTAGAAGAGAAAGATTAGGCTGAGTATTAAAACTTTCAGCTCTCACATGAGGAGATACTTTATTTTGTACTTTTGGATATCCAGACAACTTAACATTTCTTGAGTATTTCTCCTCAAAGAATGGTCTGTGCAAATTCCTAACATTTTACAGATTAGAAAAACTAAAAATAGTGTACTACATACCTTTTCCAGTAATATAATTATAATTATTATTATAATTTAGTAATTAAATCTTTAGGTAAGATTTCGCTGAGTAAAGAAGTAACTGGGGACCTGGTGCTATAGTCTGCAGGTATGCCACAATTTTGTGGACTACAGTGGGAGTTTTGAGAAACACCAGATTATACCCCAAAGGTGCCCTTTCTGTCTGTAGTGTGTCAGAAGGAAAACTAAGTAGCTAACTGCAACAATCATAAGACAAACTTAGAATGTGCCTTAAGACTTAGAACATTGCTGTGAGCCCTTTCTTTCTTTTTTTGTAGTGCCTTCTGAAGGGGCAAAGACCATCAGGGACTTTCCAAGACTATAGATAGTGTTGTGCATTCCTGCTTTTTGATGGGCCAAGGTACACTTCTGTCAGCAGCTGAAGTCTCAAATTTGAGTGTTTTAACTTTAAACTCTGTTCTCTCAAACTGAACCAATAATGTTTTTCAGTATCTATTTGATAACTGTGATCCCTTTTGGTTTGAGTTGTCTATCAGTCTAGATGAAGTGTAGCCACACAGAATGACATAGAAGGACAATTAAAAAAACCCAACACCCCCCTGATTTTTCAAGTCTCAGTTCCTTGGTGACAGCTGGATTACATGTCTGATTTCAATCTTAATTAGAAAATACAAAACATGCAGTTTTCAGAACGCTGCCATGTTCTAGGAGACTCAAAAATTGCTCCTGATGCTTTCTTCAAATGCAAAATCAAGGGACAAGAATTAAAACTTGTACATATATACAAAATATCTGATAGATTGCTGTGCCTTATTTTTTGTTTCAATTGTGTAACTCTAGTACAAAAAAGTAATCATCTTAAGTATGCATCTTTTGGAAAATAAACCTGAGTGATACCAGGAGTATTCTTTTTTAGAAAACATACATATTATGTCAAATTAGAGATTTTCATGTCTTTTTGTCATATTGAAAGTTCCTTTAAATAGTAAGTTTATTATTAAATGCACTCTACGTGATCTCTAAGATACCATCCTGGACGTTACACACACCAAACATAGACACAGACACACACTGAGAAGCCCATGTGCATGCTGCAATAGATTTCCCTGTCCTGCGTAGTCTATAATATTTTCATATATGGCTGGACCTAGATACAGATCTTTGGGGTAGCAGTCATATCAGTTATTCCCCTGTGTTTACATGTGCTACTTGTAAGAACAAGGTGAGCAGGATTTGGATTGTGTTTGGGGGGGATAATACCATCTGTATCAAGTAGTTCAGTTCAGTTTTGTAAAACTGAAAAATAACTGAAACTGAATGACTGAAAAAAAAACCAGCTGAAAAACTGATAAAATTAATTTACCAGACCTTTGAGTCCAACCACATTTAGAAACAATGAGCTTTATAGCCATTGTAGTTTCTTTTATAAAAACAAGTTGTGTTTTGTTTGTTCTTTTAAGATTAATGATTTTTTCAATTTCATCTGATAAAAATTATGTTGGGGCCTGATCCTGTCAGAGGTGTATACTTGAAACTTCAATTAAAATATGTGAGTCAAATCCTGCTTAGCTCACTCACATGGGTATCAGCTGGCCTGATTGATTTTACTTCCCAGATATAAATAAGAAGCAGATTCCTTATGGTTAATTGAGTCTTTAATATCACCATAAAAAGCAGTATGAAATCAGAATCAGCCCTAGCAGGACTATCTACACTCATAAAAAGCTAGCCAGACTTTGCCCAGCAGATATTGTGGACACACAAAGTAAGAATTGCGATTTGTCAGAAGCTTATCCTATATCAAATTTCTCTGTTACAACATCTCTGTTCAAGAAATCCAGTAGTAGTTAAAAACTCTTATGGTTTCCAGCAGATTTTCAGCATCATCAAAAGAGAAATGTGTCATATTGGCTTTGTATGCCTTTTATCCTTTCTGTTGCTCTTTTCTAGATTTAGCAAAATTCAATGGTGGTGCTAAATAATTTTTTTTTCTATTTTCAAGGGAAAAAACATTGGTAAAATTGTGTTTTCTAGGGAAGGCCGTGTGTGTAAATGAGAAACAGTGGATAGCAGTGGAGTGATCTCCTGTGGCCCTGCTAGTACAAGCTTTCCCCATATTGTCTCCTGCTTTTATATTAATTACAACTTGCATTATCAGCTGTGAGTCTGTAGCCCAGCAAATAGAAAATACTGCCCCTGGAGACATAGCTTCTTGTATCTATTTTCTATCTCCTTCTATTGTGCTCTACTCAGTATTCACTGCTTTTCTCCTAGTAGCACTGCTCTTTAACACAATTAGGTAAGAGCAAGAGGAGTACCATATTTGGCTCCCAATTATTAGAACTACTGGGAATAGATACATGTGTGCTGTTCACTTTCTATGGTATCTGGCATTAGTTTAGGTCATACATGTGTGAAATCTTTATAGTATGCGCACATACACAAAACAGACAATTCTGTTTTGGCAGATATCATCCACACTCTTCAATGTGTTTCTGCAAAGTATATTACTAAATTTGCAAGAAGAAATGAGAAGTCATGCTAGCAGTTTGTGTAATTTATCTAAAGCTATATGTTTGGTATATTTGGTTTCTTCATTTCCTTATTTTTAATTTTTTTTTTCAGTGTGATAACTCAATACAAATTTCATTGAAACTAACAGAAAAATTGCAACTAATATTAGTGGGCTTTAGACTAGGACCTCTTCAGGTACTTCAACTATACCAATGAAGTTTTCCCATGAAGCACACTTTAAAGCTGCCATTTGGTCTTTTTTTTTTTTTTTTGTTTTTTTTTTTTTTTTTTTTTTAGTGAAGGTGTGCTTAAAAGAAATACTTATGATTAGTCATTTGGCCAATAATTTTTTTGAGGGATGTAAGGTAGAAAATGGTCTAGGGGAGAAAAAGATCAATTCACTGACTCGTACAATCTTAGTCCAAACCAAAAGAATGCTGCCTTTTTATTAGTCTGTAAACTCCACCCCTAAAATCATTTGTCGTTTTTCACAATATTAAAGTCTAGCTATTTCTCTAACTTTCAAATTCCTTCAACATTTGACTGTTGTATTTAGTAAATACCTTATCTTATATTTTCTGTCCTCCAACAAAACTCTGTCAAATAGCTTCCTCAGGAATACTGTGTCACGATAAATACATTGAATTCTCAATCAACACAGTGTGTCTTTCTCAAACCTGATCCACAAACTGAGGTCAAGAACAACTCAGCCTGGTAGAGACAGCAAGTGTTTTCAGCTGTGGGAAGTCTCATTCAGTGATCCTTTCCAAATTTTTATGGCTTTGAAACAGAAAGGCTGGTCTAGATTTTGAAATATTGTATGATAGGTTTTGGATGACATTCATCTTAAAACATAGCTGGGCAGTTACCAGTTAATTATTGTAACTTTCATACACGTGATAAGGAGCTCCAACAGCAGCCAGTGTAAGAGAGCCTGCAGTACACAAAATTAGCATAACTCACTGTGATCCATGAAAAGTTTAGCCTAGGTGAATATGTTGCAATTACTATGATGTCTAAAACAAGGTTCCAACACGATGCTGTTGGAGGGCTAAACTCATGCTATGCTATTGTTTCTTTTCTTTTTCATGTATTTCTTCTAGCTCTTTATCTGATTACCATCCGGCAAACAGCTGACGCTAAGAGGCTGCAGAGGGCTGAAGAGCTCCTGTCTGCTGTTTGCCTTCAGCTTGAAGCTATTTGAGTGGCTTCCTAAGTCAGAGATAAAAAGAGAAGCTCATAGGCACAACTGTGTTTTAATCCAGGCTGTAAAGAAACTTGCACAGTTTTTGGCTTTTATTTCCATCTGAACCCTTTGCTAACCTTATTTTCAAGTTTTTTGTTCTTTTTAATAACACCTGGGCTGTTTCAACTTTCAAGATTTCTCATCTTTCTTTCGGTGTTTCTCTCCATCTGAGTCTGAAAAATGATGGTAAAATGTGGGGGGTTTATTTGTTTTTCTTGTTTTGTTTTGCTGGTTTTTTTTTTTTTTCAATGAAACGGTGGGGAATAGCAGTATTAATTAGAGAAGATTAGCACAATAACCTCAATGAATATAAAATACTACTGTTTGGTTGCAGCTTTTTCCTGTTGTAGTTCTGTGTGAGGAAAAGTAGATCAGTATTCTAGGTTTTGGAAGGGCTGGTGATTTTGTGCCGTAAGTGCTCTTGTGCTGCATGCTGTGCTGACAGGTTAGGCAAATATCAGATCCTGACCTGTCTTCTGATTTTACTCATGTCTTCCTGTCATGGAACCACATACGTGGGTGTATGTGTGTGTCTGTCCTTGTAAGGTGAAGGGGATTTGGATCCTGCTTACCCTTTGGTCACCTGAGACTTTACTGGGAACCTTTTGAAGTCATGGGCTCTTTCCTTTGTCTCTGCTGCGATCCAGGTCAGGCCCATCAGATTTATGTTGCTGGGTATTGTAGCAAGCCGTTACTTGGCAGTTCTATCCTGTGTTGCTATACAGCATGTGGTACTAATCAGTGCTAGAAGATTACTTTGAGATGTTTCAATATAGATTTTGGGACTTGGTCCCAATCACACTTACAATGTATTTTACAATGGGTAAATCAGTTGATTATGTTGAACTTACTCCTACTACACATTGATGTAGATGAGGTCAGAATCAGTCCTGATCAAAGAATTTATCCAACTTGTCACTTGCTGCTTTCAGCTTCTCCTCATGCTTTAACAGTCTAATGTTATTTCACAATGTAGATTTAAACCACAATCAAACCTAAGCAACCTAAGAAGCAATTTTTTTAGGGGAGATTTGTTGTTTGTTTTGTTTTTGGATTATTTTAATGTGCTCGATTTAAGTTGTCACATGCAGGTGACAAGTAATGCAGGTCCAACCCCTGCTCTGATCTGTTTCATGTGTTCTTGCTCTCCTTTTCTGCCAGAGGAAATTCCATCTCTTGCCTGCCTTCATGTGGTGCTGATAAAGCTCTTCCTGTACAGTAGAATTCCTGTTTTCCTTTAAGCAACAGCAGGGTATTGGGAATGATCAGGAAAGGGGAGGAGGACAGGAGGAGAATACACTCAACAAAGTAGCACTAAACTGTAACATTAAGTTTTCCTCACTTATCCTTTTAAATAGCAGCTCCTCTCTCTGGGAAAGCCAATACCCAATAAATTAGAAAGTATACATGAGTTATGTGACTTAAGTACTGTAGTTCAGCTCTTACTTAGCCAAGTTTTGAAAACTTTGTAAGTCTGTCTTCTGCATTCCCTTTTGTAGTGTTTTATGCATAGTAATGCAGAAGGAATTACATGGAAATCACTATACATGTTATTTTATATAATCACCTAGTGGTTGTTCTCGACAATTCTTGTAAGTGAACTGTTAGAGTGATAAATCTAGAAAAGTCTCTTGAAATGTGTCATATCAAGGTGGTAGCTGGGGGTGGGGAAGCATCTTTCCTGGTATATAATGTCTTTCAGAGAAAACCTGCTTTTTCCCCTCACAACTTTGACTTTGTTGGAAGTTTTTCCAGTATTTAAATGGGTGACAGAGAGGTTAGGGAGTGAGGATACACTCCTCTCCCATGTGTGTTCTCCTGTACTTCTTGAAAAAGTTTCCCTCCTCTTCTCCCGTCACTGCTGTAGTCAGTCTGGAAAAACAAAGTGTGGGGAGATAGTTTGCATACCAACTATCCTGATCCTAATGAGAACACCTAGTATCATAAACTATGTAGGTAAGTACCCTTCCCTCCTCTGCCTGCCCTCCCCCCCCACTACCCTGTAGAGCTCTTTAAGAAACTAAACTTAACGATTTGTCTGTCCTTAAATATTGTTATCCAATACTATTCAAACAATTAAATCCAGAAAACTCTGTGGAAAGTTTAAAAAAGAAAAAAAATCTGTCCTGTGTTTTAACAAGTAAATCTTTGTATATCCTCTGCTTGCCTTTGCTGAAGAATTATTACACTGTGCAAACAGTATAGGTGTTTGGCACATTTCACAAATGCTAATGTGTATACTTTCCTCCCCTTCCTCCCCTCTTCTCTCGGTTTGCTTTCTGTTCTTCATTTGCTATTGGAATGGGAACTGTGGAAAAAATTCTTTGGCACTCTGACACCAGAATCCTTCATCTTGGAGAGACCACGATGATGCAACCTCAACGCACTCGGCAGGCACACCAGGGCCCTCCAGCGGGGGCCACGCTTCCCAGAGTGGAGACAACAGCAGCGAGCAAGGTAAAAGGTCAAACTTTTTCCCTCCACAAAGTAGGCATGACTAAAATAACTCCAGCTTTTTTCATTATATCAGTACATCTGCCTTAGAGTAAACATGGAGTGGCAGACTTGCAGTATAATCAGCTGTAAGTTAGGGAGATGGTATTTCCTTTTCCTAACCCACTTAGCTGCATTTTATTATTATTTCAAAGCAAAATATCTAATCTTCAAACAAGCTTTGTAATAACAATTGATTAGTTCTGCCAATTCCTTTACAAATTTGGTTATCTACAGTTTATTTTTGTGTGGTGTAAGTAAATATAATGACAGACATACTCTCCAGCTGTGGTGCAGTTGTTTGAGTTGGGTTAAAGGAGAGTTTAACCTGTAGTTTTATATGAGAAAGAGACTTCTATGTGAAGTTATGAAGCTGCTAAATTATATAAAGTAGAAGTAAACCCTGAATTAGACAGAAAAATGTTTCTTGAAATGTTTGCTTGTACAGATTTGTTTTTGCTTCTGAAAATCTGAATTCTGAATGGTAAATAGAGATACACCTGAACTGTAAAACCTCTTTTCTACAGTGAAAGTTTCTCAAGGTTCAGGAGGTTTGATTATTATTTTAAGGTTTTTTGTTTTATTTCTTACTGCATTGCACCTTATGTGTGGTCATCTGCATCCATGCTGAGTGAGTGTCAAAGGCTGTCATTCTGTTATGATAGTGTTTTACACGTGCTCATTAGAAGAATAACTGACTCCAGAAGGTGTAAGAGTCAAGCTCTCAGTGCTAAATGTTGGGTAAAAATGGCCTGCTGTCATTCTTGGATCTTGACTCAAGAGTTGATTTTTTCTTTTTTCTCCTTTTTTGATTTTTTTTTTTGGTCCAGAGTCTAAGGTAGACTCCATTCTTGTTTTTCTTTGCAAATGTGGTAAGCTTCTGCCAGTGAGAGAGACATTACCTCTTTAAGGTTTTATGATATGGTCTCACCATGAGATGTTTCTCCTACAGTGTTTTGCCTTTTTCCCCATGTGCCCAGCAGAGGCAATGGACAGGGCTGATATCCATCTAGTCTTGAAGGACCCCAAAACTGGCAAAGGGAGAAGCCTTCAGGGCTAGAGTTGCTTTGACTATTCTCATGCTGCAGTCTGCCTCCCTCCATGATATTTGCCATGCTTAGACAGCAGAAGAGATATATGATTTCCTGTCTCTCACATGGCCCATTTCTTGGCACAGAGCTAGTTCCCCTCACCTGCCGGATGATCTGGTGCTGTACCTGTTGCGGTTCTAGGAACTTGGAGAGTTTGTTTCTGGTAGAGTGGTTTGGGTTTGTCTTTTATTTGTAAAAATTGTTTATACATTTGTAATCTTATTGCTGATAGAAAGAGGCCATGGCATAGGGTGTGATCCAACTCCAAAATGAGTCACAAGGATTTTTTGCTATGGGATTAAATTGGAAATGTACAAGACCCAGCATGAACCCTTGTGGCGTTGCGTTCTTTTCCCCGGTCTGGCGTTACAGCCTCAATAGCTGATAGGGAGAGCTTGACTGCTAAACAGCGTAATGGTGTTATGTCTATTGGCTGGCCATTGGCCAGGATACTGTTGATCAAATGTTTACCTGGTATATTATAGCTAAAGTGCTTGGTGTAGCAGATTATTTGCTTGCTTAAAAATGATTCCTTTGATTGGTCTGCCATCTTTATTCCATCCCTAGGGAGAAAGTTTACTGACACCTGTATAGCCACTCTGCCCCAGGAACCTCTTAGAAATTAAAAAAGTTCCTTCATTGAGCCGTGCTTGATATAAAGAAATTGCTTGTATACATATCCAGGGATCTTGCATTTCACAGTTTCTGATCCCTTGTTGTGTAACTCTGGGTGCTTGGGAAATATTGCTAAGCATTAGAAAAAGCAGTTGATGACTACTACACCACTTTCCTTTAGAAACAGGTTTCTGCCAATACATATGATTTCAACAAACCTGTTATTCAATTCTGTGGAAGAGGAACAACCTCTGAGGGGCCAAATCAGTCACTACTGCTGTCCAGTCTAGCAGGGTAAAACATTGCTGGTATGTTTCCCTTTTTGCTCATCTGGGCCTTCGAAAGGGAAGCTGATGTCCAGTGGCAAATCACCATTCCATTCAGCTGCTGGCAGCTGAAAGATTATTCTACAGCACTAGCAGAATTCCCATTGGAGATGGCTCTGAATTGCTCTCACCCTGTCAGTCCTGGGAAAGAGTAAAGAGAGTGAGGTCTGTCTTGAATTTTCCTTAGGCTTTCTTCAGGGGGGCAGAATTTACTTTATAATTCCTGAGCCAGCAGTGAGCTGGTCCCAGACAATGCCAAGAAGGATAGATGCCCTCTTGAGCTGTTCCAGTGCAGTTACTTACTTGGGTCAACTTGGTTTCCCCGCAGTTTTGCCAAGAGCTTCCACAAATGCTGCTTCAAGTATTCCACTTGCCCCAAAGGACTTCTTGGAAATGGGAGCTCATTAGAGAGTCTTGGGTTACATTAACAACTTACAGTCTTCTCCACTAATGCCTGGTGGCAGCAGAGATTGATTCATCCTAGAGTCACTCTCTTCTGGCTTTTGAGAGCACTTTTTCCAGGGGTCTCTGCTTTTGCCTTTAGTGTATGATGTGCATCCTATGATATTTTAAAAAATGTATTATTTTCTTTTATTTTTATTTTATTATATTTTGGGGAGGGAGGAGATGGAAATAATTTGGGTGAGTGATGACTGTTTTTTGCAGACTTTCTCTGTACGAGGTAGATACATTTATTGCCTGTAAGAATCCATCCATAATTCTTTACAGTTTGAATCAGATAAAACTGTTGTAGACATTTTGTCTCTTTATGGAGGACAGTCTCTCCACTACAGTGCATGGCTGCCCTTTGGCATCAAAAGGGTTAATCTAGTCTGTGTTTGGTGTTATTAGAAACATGCTGGCATTGGAAGAGTTAAGTAAAGGGCCTTCAGGCAGTAAGCGTTGAAAGATTATCCTAATTTTATTAGTGGTGAGTGTCTATGTTGTTCTTAACATGTCACCTCACTTGTTTAACAGAAAACTAAGCTACACAACATATTGATCACCTGGCAAACCAAAGTAGTAGTGATCTGTAATCCACCAAGCAGTTATTGACTTTATCCCAGTTCAGATCCACAAATGCATATCAATGCTGTATAATACTATTTTAAAGATTAGTAATTATGTAGTAGGTCCAATCTACTTTCCCCCTGCCCTGGAAAGAGTTAAATGTATCCAATAATAAAAATAAAACACTCTAAACGTCTTACAAAAGAGAAAAAGGAGAAGCTGATTTAATGGTCTAATGAGGCCATCTTCCAGAGACTTGTTTTGTGTAGGGCTTGCTTTGACCTTTCGCTTTGCTCAGGAGCCCAACGCTTCATTTTTCACATTCTTGCAATTACGTTAACGCTTCAAGCATTTCTGACTCCAAGTCAGCTAGCAACACCAGGCATAACTCAACACTGTGAGTTTTTCTCCTCTCTGTAGATTCATTAACAGGTCACCGGGGTCCCAACTGAAATTTAAAACTGACTGGTTCTGTTGGGTTAGCTGAGTTATAGCAAGGGAGATGGCAGGAAAGGGGGTGAGAGAAGGGGAGGGGAAAGAGAAGACCCTGGGGTTTTTGCCAAGGAATATATGTGTAAAAAGTCTAAGTGGAAGATTAAAAGGTGTGTGTAGCTTTATCATCCACCCTTTTCTTTGGAGAGGAAAAAACACATCTGAAAGTCTTCTGGGGTATTGTGTTTTCTTTATTCTCTGCGAAACATAGTGAAAACAGCCACTGCCTTTACATAAAAGACTAAATGACTTCTAGAATTTGGCATCAGTTTGTACCACAGTGATGGATATTATGCTCCCAGACTTTAATTCCTATTTAATTTCTTTATGGGATATTGCAAATAATGAATATGGCAGATTATGCATGAAAAATGGGAAATAAATCTTTTTAAGGTTTAAAAACATGTGGTCTACAGGAAAGCACCAGGGAATAATTTCAGTTTCATATTTTATGGTACCAGGATTGTATACCTGATCTGTCATATTCTAGTTCACTCATTCAAAAGGCCTGATCCATCCAAGTCAGATGGAGGCTGTCTTCCTTCAGGACCTTTCAGGAAATTCAGCATCTTTTTAGGATTAGACCTGGAGTGACAAACTTGATCGTAAGTAAGAAGCCAGAGATTAGAAAATTCTGATAGGTTATAGAGGAGTAAAAATAGAAAAGAGTATCACATCTACTTTACACATGTGAGTGAGTTTTTGTGGCTTTTTAAGCTTGATTTTTTTTTTTAACATAACTACTTGTGCTGAATGATCTGCCCCTTTATAAATAATATCTGAGGCTACTCTCTAGGGCAAATCTCAAAGTAGTTTATAAGCACTTCTGTGCCAGCTTGATGTCTGTACATGATAGCTTTCTTTGGCAAAGACGCCATAATCTGGTTCAGGACAAAGTCAACTAAGATATTGACTGAAATGAAGCATCCTTCAGTCTCTGTACTGATGCTTGTTGGAAAAATTAAGTAGTATTATTTCTTATTCAGTATATACCATCCTGTAATAAAGATAGTATGTAAATCAAATTTGTTTACAAGACTAGGTGATAAAGCCCAAAGGTCTATTTTATTATTAGAAACTCCACTGGCACTACACAAATCTTAAAACCAAACTCCAGTAGTTAGAAAAAGGAGAGGGATATGTTGATGTTAGCAGCAATTAAAAAATAATATATTCATGCAAAATCTTTGGAAGCTAAGCCAAAAGCTAATGCTACAACTTCTTTTCCCTGGTTCTGTAAGTATGGTAAGCCTGCTGAAGCTAGTATGCATATTCATCATAAAGATTCAGAACATATTTTTATTCCTTTGTGTTTTTACCTATAAAGTGATAGGGTATGGTTTTATTGGAGGAGAGCTGCCTTCTGTAAGAAAGGAAATTCCTGAAAGGCAGGCTCAAACATCCAGACTGAAAAATCAAACTTGCTAATAAATAATGCTTCACTGGCGATGCATTATTTCAGAAGGCACAGCTCTCATAAAGGTGAACTGTATGAAGTATGAAAAACTCTTAAAGAACAATGACTTTTTTCAACTGAGGAAGATACAGGAAGCGAGTAGCCCTTATTAATTCATCTTTTTCTTTCAAGTTTGAGGGGCCCGTCCTTGTGTTGATATGTATGAGTAATTCCCATTAATGGTGATGGGAGTTACGCATGTGCACTGACAGAAGAATAGACCCCTTAGTGTTCAAAGCACATGAAATTTACATTTTTTCCATTGCTGTAATTGAGATGTTGACAAATTGGAGAATATTGATTGGCCTTTGTTTTAAGTATTTCTTGCCAAGTTTGCTTTATTTTTTCATGGTTTGAACAATGGTGTGGGTTCAGCAGCAATGAGTAATAGGGGTAGAGTAAAGATAACTTTGATTTCAATATTTTGATGTGCCAATAAGAAATAAATTCTTAGGCAAATGGAATATGTTGTTTTAATCATTAGCTATGCATGAAAGAAAAATTGATGTTGACATCTTTGCTGTAAAATCGTTGTAATGGGGCCTTCCTTACAATTCATTTTTGTAAAATTCATTTTGTACATTTTGCAGCAATTGAACAATCCCTGCACTGTGAATAGGCAGAATTCCCAGAAATACTGAGACAGTTGGCCCAGTAACTGCTGAGCTCACACTGCACACCACATGCACATTAACCATGATCATACCAGAACCAGCTTAGCTAAATATAGTCAAATTTTGATATCTTCTCATCCTTTCTTTTATTTCTGTCTATTGCATAAAAAAAATAAATGTTTGCTGACTCCAGGAATTAAACAATAACCGCAAAAAAGATGTGTGTCCCTACCCACTGTTCAATAAGTAGCATTAAAATTTCATAGTAAATTTTCACTTCACTGTACGGTTTTCTAATGATCAGGCTGGTAGCAACTGCAGATTCCTCACCTTTTATTAAATTACAGCTTAGAGATTGTGTGTGTGGTGTTCAAAATACTATACTTATATTCAAATTACTCACCTAACTCTTACCTTTTAATCTATGTAGGTTTGTATGTTTAGATGTAGATAAAAATCTACATACACACTTACTTCCATATTTGTAGTATGTTTTGCTGGGGTTTCAAAAGCAGCCTAGTAAAACTCTGTCAATGGAGTGTTTTCATAGTGGCAGTAATCTCTTTAAAATAACCCTAAATACAATATGACAGATGCCATCTGGAATAATCTTTTGCTAGTTGCTTTCAACTTTTATTTTTTCCTACAGCTGACTTCATCTAAAACTGGTCACTTACTGTTATGGTAAACATAGTGAACTCTACCCTCCACTTTTGTATATGAATGTTCAGAGAAAAAAAGTACATTATTTCACTTAAGAGATTGCTACTGTGGAGAGGTTTGTCTCTGATTTCATGTTTCTGGGTATTTTTAAATAGATGTATGTGTACGTGTGTGCATATATATTTATTTATGTATTTGTATTTCAAAATACAAAGGTAGGATTCCCCCTTAGGCTATTCCTTCCGTCTCAGATCCTATTCAGCCTAACCCAATTTGCCTCCAAATGCTAGATAACATCCCATTCACTAAATTATAATTGTATGTTTGCTACAATATTAATGGCTTCAAAATGCAACACATTCAAATATACACTATTAAGTGCTTAAATATCTTCCTGTGTTGTTACAGACTAATTTCTTCCTATATATACCAATTTATTTGAAAGATCTAGTGTTGGAATCTCTGGATTTTTTTTTAACATAGTTGTGTAAAGGGATGTCTCCTGATGCCTGTTAGAGTTTAATTTAGAGTAGTAATTAAACTTGAATACTGCCTCATAAACAAAAGATAAACAATAAACCAGCCACGTTCCCTGCTGTTTCATAGCTTTCTTTCCCAGATGTTTTAGCCTGATAATTTTTACATAGTGAACTACCTAACATGGAGTGCTATGGACAGAGGTCAAAGCCTAGTTCTTTGTAATTGTTTTATAAAAACTTTTCGTTAATGAAATACTACAGGGTTTCCTTTGTATAGCAGATAAAACTGTCAGATACCGAAGGACACTCATTAATTGACTTTTTAATTCTCTCCCTCTTGTTTATTAAGACAGCTCTTACTTAAAAAAAACCAACCCATAAGCTTTATTTTAACTGTTGATGTCCAAGAAATGTTTCTATTTCTTAATATGGGGCTGCCTGAACAGTACATTGGAATACTCTGTATCATCCTTAAAAAATAAAAATGCCCTTGCAGGAGCTGCTCTCTCCATGTTGATCCTAAGCAATGACGGAAATGTTCACAGTGGAAGGCTTTTAATTTTTCAAGCTGCTCCTGAGGCTGCCGAAGCCTGTGTGTCCATCTCTGGACCGCTCCTCTGTCAGCCATGATCTTTCTAATTGCCAGGTACTGGTAGGCCGTTCAGCTGCAGGAGCCATGTTATTTTCACTGGGTGGGGTAATTACTGAAAGCTGAGAATAGCTGCACTAAAGACACAGGGATACTTTCATGATCCCATTAGCATAAGAGAGGGTAAATTATTCATGCCAAGCGAGGATTCTATGGGGAAAAGTATGGTTAATGCACATAGTTTTTAAATGTATCCCTTTCTGTTCTGAGACTAAATTCTTGTTGGATTCAGTTCTCAGACATTTACAGGAAAGCTCTAGTGGCATGTTAGACGCAGTTCATCTCTCTCTGTTTGCAGCGCTCTCAATAGAGACCATCTGGCACAGATCCAAAAGGTGATTAAACAAAATGATCAGCTCTTGTTGCTGTGTTACATGTCCAATACTCTGGATTAAAAAACATGACCCACAACAGTCAGCTAACAAAATTTTTTTTCCCCCCTCTTTTCTGTTCCTCTGTAAGAATTCAGATGGTCCGCAAATGTCTATGCCATCTTTGTGTCCTTATGGCCCATAATCATGAACAGGTTGTGCAAATGGCTCTTTCTGTAACACGGTCTGTTCCAGCAGCATAGAAACATCTCATATTAATTGGGTCAGTCTAATGTTCATAATGACATGGGGAAAAATTACGCAAATGTGTTCTTATAGTAAACAGTTAAAATGTGCCTTTCTCCGATTAGAAAGTGAAATTTGACATCAGGCTCATGTAGCTGAATTTATTTTTTAAGATGGACAAAAATCAAAGCATGACACTGTCATCTGCTTAAAATAGTTTAAAACCCCTTCTAACCAAATTAAAAAAAAAAAAAAAAAAAAAAGAAAAAAAGGCAGGGGGAGGGGTGAGCTGTGGTTTAACACCACAATCAGGGAATGAATTTACAGTGCTATTCAGAAGAGTACTCCCTTATCATAAACAAGCTGATAATCACACTGAATCTAACTCCCAATTAGCTCTTTCTTTGCTCACAGAGTCAGCGTACATGTCCTCCTTAAGCCATGATATGTTGCTGTTGAGTCAGACTGAACATTTGTATACTTATGTCACAGTCTGAATGTAAGGATTAATGCAATATATTTATCAGAAAACCCATCTAATCAGCAAGGTAATTTTTCAAACCAATTCCTTCAATGCCTGAGTTAAGGTAAAAATGCCAAGACTGTGAAGAGGGGACATATGTATCTTATCTTTTTGGGGTTGCATCAAATGCCAAGTACTAGCGTAAATTCAACAGAAACCAGACATTGCTGGAAAGTAATTAAAGAAATATTGAAATTAAACCTACCATATGAGTGAAATATTTGTAGGCCCATTTTGTTGCATGCATAATAATTTGCATGGAATTGAACAGTATTTCTTTTTCTTGTACATCTAGAGTTGTACTTTGCTAAACATGACAGAGGAATCATCTCTGTAACTTCAGCCATAGGATTGGAGGGATCTGTTTAATGCTGAGGGTGTTTACAGTCCAAAATCAGTAGGTTTAGTTAGAGGAGACATTTATTTGAGAAAAAAAAAGGAGAGAGAACTGAAAGCCTTCAAATCTATGCCAAGAAAAATAAAATTCCACTTTTAAAAGTTTAAAAGAGCCACTGTCAGTTTCCCTTACTGTGCAAGGTGGTTGTGGTTTAGCCCCAGCTGGCAGCTCAGCCCCACATAGTCACTTCCCCTTTCCCCCCTGCCAGTGAGATGGGGGAGAGAATCTGAAGGGTAAAAGTGAAAAAATTCATGGGTTGAGATAAAAACAATGTAATAGGTAAAGCAAAACAAGGAATTGATTCATTCTTCCCCTCAGCAGTCAGGTGTTCAGCCATTTCAAGGGAAGCAGGGCTCCATCATGCATAAGAGTGACTTGGGGCAACAATTACATTACTCTGGGCATCTTCCCTTTCTCTTTTCCACAGCTCTGTATGCTGACCAATATACTGTATGGTGGGGGGATATCCTTTTGGTGAGCTGGGCTCACCTATCCCAGGTGTGTGTCCTCCTAAGTTCTTGTGCACTCCAGCCTCTGTGCAAGTGCTGCTCAGCAACAGAAAAACCCCACCCCTGTGTTATCAACACTGTTTCCAGCACAAATCGAAAACATGGCCCCATAATAGCCACTGTGAAGAAAATTAGCTCTACTAGAACCAGAATGAAGGTGAAAGCCATGGGGCACTGACCTATCCAGAGTGGTCAGGGCAGGAGGGCAGGCTCACCCAGCCCAGGGCAGCCTGGTGAATGAAAGGGACCCTGGTAGCCTTGTGGGGCTTAAGGCTATTACAGGGCAACTCATACTCTGTTATCATGCTGATTTTCGATTGATTTTTTTTGCTGTACAGTACTTGTTGAAGGCCCTCTAGAGCATCAAATACTGCATTATGGCACCACACATTGCAGTATGCTGGCCTTTTGTCTTAATGCCTTGTCTTTTTGCCTGAGAAGAGGAGTGCTAACCGCTCCATGATTCTTATAACTTCTGAGCAGCTTTTATATCTACATAGCAGGGAAAGTAGGACAGGTGAAGAAGATTTGACAGCTGTGTTTATCTAACTCTTAATGTGATAATGTGATGCATTTGTTTACAGTTCTGAATTTTCAAACCATTCTGATTTTGAATTACTTTAACATGTTGGTTTTCATTTATCAAATCACTTCTCATTTAAGTAACTGATTTCAGGGTATGAATAAACCTAAATCTGGTGTCTATACTTTCTTAGTGTTATTTCTAGTAACAGGTACTACAGGTTGTTAAAGTTGGAGCTGAGGCTGCAGAAAGATTTATATAGGCTAAAGTGAGTAATTTCTCCTGTTTTCTACCTTCCTATTCACTTAAGTTATTGTATAATTCAGATAGGTTATTCATTCACTAAAAAAATCAAGCCATCTACATATAAGTCTTGATAAGCTGAGGTTTTAAAAATCAGATGATTGTCTATATGTTTTAGGAGATCATCTTCAAATAAATGCTTGCCATTTTAACCAGTGTTTTCTGCTGGTTTGTGAGTCTTTGTGCATGCAGTAAATGTAAAAGAGTATTTAAAAATGTCTACAAGAATAGCAAAATACACCTGAAAACATACGTAGAAATTTAGACTTGCAACTTTCTGGAGTTTTGTGACCTATAAAAAAAGCAGTGTAGTCATAAAGAGAGGATAATACAGGGGAACACTGATGGCCACCTTAATTATCCCACTACCCGCAGGCATTATCCAAATAACAAGTATGGTTACTGGGAAGACATCTGTTATTTTGGTGGGCTCCCCTGGAGGTTCTCAGCCTTTCATGAGGTAAAGGTGTGTCTGTCTACCCAGGAGCAGCTAACTTCAGAACTGAATCTGAGGTGAACTTGTGTAGGTTACCTGCCCCCTCTGATAAGTGTTCTTCCCCATCTGAGCAATGGGCACTGGAGGTCCATGAATTGTGTAACATGGTCATCTGTTGTTGTGGACTGCTCTGGTTTTCCAGAATGTGTGTTTATGTAGAAAATTCAAGTGTGTTCTTCTCTTGGCCTCCTTGAATTGCATAAAATAAGCTCTGGATACGCTGCATTTGTAAATTATTGTATTGTTTATTTAAAAACACTTCCTCTTTTTTCCACAAAGGGGAAAACATGGGAATGAAATAGCCTTGATCTTTCAACTTTGTATTATAACGTTGTTTTTAATGAACAAGGCTTATGAAGTAGTAAAAAAAGGATGGCATGGATCACATCACCAGTTCTTTAGTGACCTTTCCATAAAGATGAGAAGTCTAAAGTGGTGTTTCCAATGTTTGAAATATCATTGAATCACTATATATGGGTATTCCTTGTTTAGTGGTTTTGTTTCTCTCTCCTTCAACAAGCATAGCAATTGTAGACCAAGGAAAACTTGGATTCTGTGTTCATATTTAGCTCCTAGGGACTCAAGGGTAATGTTAGTTTTAAACAAGATTATAAAATGCACTGTTGTGGTTTTTTTATTTTTCTTCTTCTTTAGGAATTCCTTAGTACTCTAGAGCTATAGAATGGGTTGTGATGCTTAGTGACCTTGCACATCAACAGCTCTGTCTTTTAAACATGGACATTGATTTTTCTCATCCTGGCATGAGAAGATGTAGTATACCCCCTGCTTTGTTGCCTGTGAGTTTTCAGCAGATGCAAAGGCAGTGGTGGCTAAGGATAAAAGCTTAGGGCATCAGAGATGGCAGCACTATCATGAATAGTCTGTTTCCTATTTAGGTGGTTTTTGTTAATTATGAAATACATCTTATCTGTTTGAGGGGAATTGATAACCTTTTTGTGTTACTATTTTACAGTTGTTTATTACCGTCTTTAGTTTAAATACACCAATCTAGATTTAGTAGCTTGGCTTTCTACAGAACCTAAGAATAATATTTTAAAATGCACCGACTAGGTGTCTTGATCACAGTTACAGTACTCATGAAAGATCTGTCTTTTGTTCATGGAACAGTGGAGGACTGTCCAGAGAAGGTTTGAAGGAAGGCAGTGTGAGTCAGTTGAAAGCAGTACTACCTTCTCAGAGGAGAGAAGAAAAAGATACTATTCCCATAAGATCTTGATCCTTCTTGCATGGAATCAGTAGCAAGAGCAGGGGTGCTACTGCTTTCAAATATGCAAAGATTGGGTCATATGCATCCCAAAGAATGAAAGCAGAGCATGGTTTTCCTATCTTAAAAAACAAATACCCAAAAAAACCACCCTATTATAATTTCCATAGGAACTAGTGCCATTAAGACATGTAGGATCTACAAAAAGTCATAAAGTTCTAATATTTCCTAATATATTTTGGAACAACATTTAATCATACCTTACATTCTAGAGGACAAATGTTAATAAGCACTGGGTTTTTTTATATTTGCACGACAAAGTTTTGAATAATTTTTCTCCTCTGGTGGTTTTTAGATGTTAAATTGAGCTTCAGAGAAAAATTAATTTGTGCTTTCAGTTCAGTTAATTTCTTGAAATGCCAACAGTTTTGAAAATTTCCCTGTTGGAGAGATTAAAGCTTAGCAGTAAACTCAAACTTAAAGGACTTTGTTTCTGTTTGATTGTACTCAACATATTAATTCAGGTAGGTGTGGAGTTGGAGAAAGTAAATGATTCTTTGTTTTCTACTGATACATATGGGTGGTTTATAAGTGACAGCCCCAAAGCCTGTCTGGTTTTGGGTTATTTGTGAAGCTATCTTTGCCCTGGCATAAGGAGCTAACTCAGGGAAATTGTCTGGTGGCAGAGTTGGCACAATGGCCCTGGTGACCCTATTCCTACCTAAAGCCGGGGCAGTGAGCCCAGGAAAGAGCAAGACAAAGTAGTTTCCCCCTGCTTCACTGACTTCCCAGCTGCTCTGAGGCTGAAGTCCATGGCTAACTCCAGATGCTCAAACTTGCACTGAGTGCTGTCCTAAACTGCTGGCCTCATAACTCATGGAATGAGCTCAAATTATTTTATGGATGGTTACCTTTGTACACCCTTGGCACTATACATTCCTCATGCAAAGGCTAGGATTGGGGTCTTCTATTTTCTTGTGTAAACAAAGCATTTGCCATAACTGACAAGGATTGGTGGAACGGCCATGAAAGCAAGACAGGGGAATTCAGCAAATTCTCTATTAATATGTGATTTGTACCATGAAATTTTTTGACAACCCTGGCATTTAATTCTTAAATAAGTAAAGACTGCACTTTTTCTTATAATCTTGCGTTATGCCCACCAGTTTACCATGGTTTCACTTGTTTAAGCAATTACATATATTTAAATTTTCCTTGGGCCTCTCCACATACAGCTGCAAGTTGGTCATACCTTGACTAAAGGCAGCCCTCATTCACAGGGAGTTCAGCAGAGGGAATATGACAAATACACATATAATTTTATTGCAGGACTTGGTGCTAAGGTTTTAAATAATTTACGAGCGTAAAATTGGGAAACTCACATGAACTCCCTCTCTAATTTTACACTCGTGCCTAAAGAGGATGGAACATCGCACAAATAGCGCAAATCAAAAATTTTCAGCTTGAAGCTTCCTTCCTAATTCCTCACACCTCAGATTTACCACTTACTGACGGTTCTCCATTTTGTGGGACTCCTGACCCTGTACATCTGTTAAAGGGGATAGTCTGGAATGAGCACAGCCTCCTACTCAGAAGGACCGCAGTGTTCTCTTAGCTCCTACTAGATGCTTGAACAAGCAGAGGGCTTAAGTGAAATCCTTTAGCTGAGCCAAAATCTGTTCTTATTTAGGGACTAATCCAAAGCCTGTTAAATCAACAGAAAGAGACTTTGGTTGACTTCAGTGAGCTTTGGATCAGGCCCCTCCTTCCTAATACATCTGAAATCAATGGAGGTACATTGGGCTTCTGCCAGTAAAAAAAAAAAAAAAAAACAAACAAAAAAAAAAAGAGGTGGGGTTGTCCTTGTGCTTTATTTGTACAGTACCTAAAATATTGAGGTCCTGGTGCTCAAACAGTATCCCAAGTGCTTCACTGAGACAACAGCAATTTTGACTTGAATATACTGCTTGGTGTTCATGGACTTCCATTCAGCTGGGTGCATAATTCCCTTGTTTAAAACAACCATGTATGCTGTGCATCTGCCTCATGCCCAAACATTATTTTTCTTGGCTAATATTTTATATAAAGAAAATTATTGTAAAAAGTAAAAAAGGAGGATGTCAGTTTTTATAGCAGGACTCTTTTCTCTTGTTTTTTAGTGCTCTCAGATTGTTAATAAAGCTGTTTTGAATGGGAAATACTCAGGCCATAGAACATGTAAAACCCAATGAGTGTAACTGTCAGCTCTCTGCCTTGAGAAAATTATTAGAGCCCCATGTGTTCTCTACAGCCAAAGGCTGCCACCTTTATATTATTTCTTCATTAATGCCTTTTATTTTTATTTATCAGTATTAAGATGAAGTCCAAACTATAATCTGACACTTTTTAAAGATCTTAATACAACAATTAGCATTATGGAGATGGCAAATATTTTTTTAGGCAAGAAATGGCAAAGGACTAAAACTCCTATGTATATCTCAGCATAGACTTTCCATTTTCAGAGGTGCCTATTGCAGCTGAAGTAGGACCTCAGTCTTGCAAAGGCTATTACAAGTCCTGTTACTGAAATCAAGAAGCCCACAGTGGGGTTAATATTGACCACCTCAGCCTTTTAAGAATTTGTTTTCAATTGACACTTCTGTTCTAATCAAAAGCTACAAATATTTTCCTTAAAGTTGGTAAGTTTTGTCTACTTTAGCATATTAGAGTTTTGATTTTATTTAATGTGCTTCTAAGTTCACTTAAGATTCATTTTGTGTATTCAGACACTTAGCATATTTTGTGCAAAACATCTGTCACAATGTGAAAACGTATTTGAGTAAGAAAATATTTCTGGTTCTTATCTTTTTTTTTCAGTGATAAATTTAGACACATATTTCTAGATGCAAAGTGTTAAACTTAATTAATGCTTTATTTTATTAGACATATTTAGTCAGCAGTCTTTCATCCCTTTTGTGTAAAAAGGTAAATTCCATAAGTTTATAGTATTAAAAAATTAAGTTTTGATTTAGAGGTTACCAAAATGCTTAATTCATATAGATGTCTTTCATTTTAGGGAAACGGGGATAGGCTGATCTGTGCTAACATCCCGTATAACTTACAATTCTGTATGTCTGTTCTTTGCTTGTGAAAGGATCTTAAAAAGAAAAAAAAATACTGCAGTGCTCATACTTCATCCAAGAGAGAAGTAACAATGCAGTTTTCCAGTTAAAAAGACATAATAAAGAGTATCATATTAGTGTATTAGTGTATCATATTAGTTTTAAGGGATAATCTTTCAGTTTAAAGGGAAATTCTCCTAAGTTCACAAACTTACTTTAGACACAGTTGATACTGTATATCTTACGCTCTATATGCTCCTGTTTTGTCCTTTCTTCTCTCAGAAAAACAAAACTCATCCTACCTTATCTATTTCAAGAAAATATTCCGTGGTTCATATCTGCAATGATACATGAAACACTTTCATTTATTTGTGAATTCTCTATCCTAATTATTTCCCTGAATTAGATGTTATTAGCAGTTCATATTCCTAGCTCTGAGCATAGTTTCAGATAAAGTTCTGTGTATGAGCAAGGTTTTATGAAAGAAGGGCTTTATTGATTCCTTTTCTTGTTTTTAAAAATCTTTCATTCATGCTATTAATCTATAACTCAGCCATAGCTACATATTTGCCCCTTTTTTGTTATTTTGTTTTCCCTTCTGAATCTGAATTTGGGCAGGCCTTTCTAATCTGGTAATTCATCACTGACATTCAGGATTTGGTTTCAAACCCCTCTCTACGTTCTTGTAAACTAATCCTACAGTCCTAAGACCACCAAAGAGAATGTCATTTTAGCTAGAAGTCCACACTGTCAGAATTCAGGTTTACTGTATACTAATTAACCCTCCTTTGAGCTCTTCCAAATGGCTATCAATCTGGTATGTTTAAAAGAAATAAGCTGTCCTTTCATTTTAGAACTAGTATAGAATTTTATTTCTTTCTACAGCAATTTTCTACATTCTTAGTGACTTCATTGATGTGAATGTGAAGTACACAATAGGTCAAATTCTGACTTCAGTGGGAGTTGGTGGGAGCACAGTCTGTACATCTGAATGCAGAATTGATTCAATCTTGGTGTGCCTGTGCAGCAAAAATATATCTCTATATAATTTGGCTTCATATAATCAGTGAGTACAGATTTGAGTTTGTTTCTCATGCTACTTTCATGACTGCCTTACACGAGCTCAGAAGAGCTGCTTATGCTCTTAGTAGGTGTGTGTGTGGGTTTTTTTTCCTTGTTTATTCACATGTAAACATTTTACATGCTTCCTTAGAGAATTTCCTTGTAAGGTTCAGTTATTCTTAAGAGACTGAGCACGTAATTTGTAAACTATGCAAAGAGCACCCTGCAGCCGAGGCAAACCCTCAAACCATCCACTGGGACCTGCTTTGCTTGCCACTGTAGTACTCTTGGGTGTAAAGGGTCCTGTACTGTGGCTGTAATGAGCAGGACATACTCACTCGTGGCCAGTTGTCCAGTGAGGATCCATGTATTGGTCCTCTGTTCCAGTTCTTCCATCAAACAGCTGTTTGTTATAGCATGGTTAATTTTATTTTAGATTATTTGAGAAGGATATTGTTTCTGAATGTAAAAAAATCCCAACATAATATCCTCTGCTCTTATGCCTTCTCCATTCTCATTAGCTGTTCTTGAGTTGTCTGTCTTATTTCAGTGGAGCAAGGTATAACTTCTGTGAGCAAAATGAGATAATTACATCCAAAAGAAAAGGGAAAAGGTCTGTTGGCAGGAATGTTGCTGTTAAATTCAGGTGAGATCATGGGGTTTTTACTTGTGCGCTTTACCTTAAAGCTGAGTAAAAGCTGCATCTCACACTTTCAGAAGAAAGACTTCATTTACGCCAGGCTTCTTGTGCTATTTATGAGTTGGCAGGCTTGATCCACTCAAATTTTACTTTCTAGCTGCCTTTTTATAACAGTCCTGTAAGCAACTTGTTAGGAACTGCTTTTTTGGGGATTTTTTTAGAATGTCATAGAGAGAAAACACTAGCGTTTAAAAATAAAAAGTTTTTCAAAGTAGTTTAGGCCTCTGACATAGCATTAGAATATTGCCTTTTCTAAATAATCTCCAATATATTAAAAAGCAAAAGCTGGTTTTCTTCCTGTCCTGTAAGTATTTAAGGTTATAATGTTAGAAATTCTAAGCTTAGCTCCTACACCCCTCCTCTTTTTTTTTTTTTTTTTTTTTTTTTTTATTTAAGTTAATGGCTTTGGAAGGTTGTCTCATAGTTTCATTAAGTATCCATGAAGATAGGGGTTTTTTGTAGGGGCGATTTTTGATAATGTTGTAGTCTTTGTTTGGTAGGTTTGGGGTGGGGGAATATTGTTTTTTGTGGGGTTTTTAACAGTATAGCAAAGAATAGTGGGACATAAACACTTTAAAAGTTTATTTTGCAAAATATAAAGCATGAACAGAGGTTTATCATGTTTTGCTTGAATCAGCCCACATTTGTTACAAGAAACTGTAGAACTGCAGAAAGGCTATGGCTTTTCTCATGTCAAGGGGAATCCACTGAACCTTGTGCTTGCCATACTTGGCCTTCATTTAGGATTCCCTCCTGATGAGCAAATTCCCATGACCGCTTTTGAAGCTTTAAAAGCTTTGGTTTTGTTTTAAAAGGCCTCTGAGCATAGGCAATGTTTTCATAGGAATTTAGAAACAAAAACTTGAGCTTTTAAACCTTCAAATGTCACTGTGGGGATTCACTTGGCTTCTCAGCAGACCAAGTCTGAGATAACACCTGCAAGAAGTGTGTATCTGTGTATGTGTATTTTGTGAAATTGTGATGCACCATCTCAACTGACCCACAAGTGTGACAGTGGTGCATGTGTAAATCTTATTGTTATGTTTTGCTGTTACTCAGTTTTAAGAGCAAACTATTATTTTGGTTCTGTGGCACGGCTGATGTGGATAAGCCAATTTTGGGTTTAGATGTTTTAATTTCTTCTGTCTCTTTGTCCTGTGATACAAACTCTAACAAACGATCTTCAGAAGAACAGACTGAGTTAATGCCCATGGTTATGTTCAATTATCTAAAGGGTACTGGGTTTTTGGCTTCAGTCTTACTTTTTTCATCAACATCAGTTGCACAGTAAAAGGTAGTTTTCTATAGATGGATTATACCATATGTAAACCCAGGTCTGTGATTACTAGATGGGACAAAAATATTCAATAGAAATGAGTGAACAAATCATCAGACTGATGAAGTAACAGAAGTACTTATTTGCACTCCTTTTCAGCTCCATCTCTATGTGTCTTAAACACCTGAGGTGAAATTTTGTCATGTTTCAGACAGAAGGGGATTTTCAGAATTAAGGATAAATACTAAATGAATATATTAACACTGCTTTTCTCCTGTCCTGTGCTGTTCTCAAAACACCTGTTAAAAACAAACAAGCACATATTTCGAATTGATGATACTGACTGGCAAACTTGGCACCAAATAACCTGCTGAAACTAAGATGTTGATGCAGAACATGTGCTTAACTTAACAGTCCATAACCCTGTTTTTCGAACGCTGAAATACCTACCCTAAGGAAAGCTCGTAAAACGAAGGTCTTTAAAGTTCGTAGATCAGACCAATGAAGTTGCAGCCATTTTTAAGAATGTGCATCTTCATTGACTCCTATTAATTCAAGATGGCCAAGTGTATAAAAGATGAGACATGAAAGCACTGAAGATTTTTTTTTTCTCAAAGTGTGCTTTCCATAGGTTCAGTATCTAAAGGAATGAGAAGAGAAGGGATGCTCAGAGGCAAACATTCTACAGCTGAGAGGACTACATATAGCAGACAGGTCTGAAAGAATCTCTGCTTGGTTTCTAAGGGTTGTTTAATTGAGCTTTTTACAACATATAATGATTAATTCTTCTAGAAATTCCCAGTGCCCTTAAGATTCTATTGCTTGGGATTAGGTTGAGCAATTTGGCATATCTCTAATCGTGTTTCCCCATGTGTAACATTCCAGCCATGTCTGTCTTACTTTACTGTTAAATATATAATTTATAAACAGATAACAATCCTGATAAGCTTGTTTCAATCCATTCTAGAATGAAATTACTTGTGTTGTATTACGTGTGATAGCTTCAAACTGCCTTAGAATAACTGCACTCAACAAAGAAGAAATCTTTGTTATACTGTTTATCTGGAGGCACTGGAAATTAAAAATCTGAGCTACTGCAGCAACCACAACCTCTTATTTCTGAAGTGTTTCCCAAGAAATAAACTTTCTGCATCAGGAAAACATGAATTTGTAAACAATACGGGAGCACAGAATTTTCCCTTTTACACTTGTCCACACAGGGTACGTGTTTGTTACTTTTAAATGAAAGAAATTGGAATAGACTATATTAAGCTGAAATGAATTTTCTTCATTAAATTTTTCTGGCTGTGTAAGTTTTCTGACAAAAAGCTTACAATCTTCCATTTCACCAAATATGTGCACTTTTTTGGCTCTAAACTATATGCTTTACTGTTAGACATTTTGGGATATGGTGCTTTTATTTCTCTTTTGTGGGAATAAACCAGATGCATCTTCTTGTGCTGAATAGCCTGACAGAAAATGAAAATAGAATTTTTAAGCTGTGAATTGGCAAAGGGGAGTCAGACTGATTTTTTTTTTTTTCTCAGTGTTCCGTACTTTTTTTGATAACTGAACAAAACTCAGGAGAAAAAAACAAGTTGTCCTTAACAAGGAAATTATTTAGAAGTGCAACGTGTTTACGTATCTGGATAAGAACAGTGCATTGTTAGGAGCAACTGCATGAATTGCATGATGCAACCTTTTGACAACTGAGTGTCTGCTGGAGACATCTGTGAGGGGTGACCTTTCACCCTAAGGAAGAATGCTCTGAAGGTGGGGAATGCCGTTATCTGTCCTGGCCCACCATCCACAGGGGCTTCGGGCTGTCCTGGCTGCCATCCTTGCACCCGCCTGGCTACATGGCTCTTCAAATACAAATTGGATGAGCCCAAACGAAGCAGATTCTCCTGAAGAAATGCTGAAAGCCAGCTTGCTTTTGTCTTGGTGGGAAGGCAGAGGTTAAGTCAGGGCCCCAGACAGTATGAAATTAGGATGAGACCCTTAGGCTCATTGTCTAATAAGGCACCTGAAGAAGGATTGCTAATACCTGATGTACCTGCCACTCTATCAGCTCCTTTACTTTTATAAATCACCTGGTACCACTCTCATGGAAACCTGCATAAGCAGCATGCTACCCTTCAGACACACAGGTCCAAGTTACAAACTGTAGTGTGCAGACACAGAAGGTATCAGCTGTTTCTTTTTCAGATGGTAGTAAAGGGAAGGAGAAGGGCTGGGGTAGGTAGGGGAAGAAATAATAATTGTAAAGTGCTGGAAATGTTTTCAGACCAATGTATTTCTCATTTTCATAAAAAAATACAAAGTCCACTGTAATGGTTGTAGTCTAAGAAAGTTTCTGTTGTCATACTCTGTGGAATTCATC